>NC_142938.1:64671084-64681084 GCF_046866305.1 Octopus bimaculoides | reverse complement strand
ACACACACACACACACACACATATATATATATATATATATATATATATATATATATATTTATATACATATATAGGTACGTATGTATACTATATGTGAATGTGTGTGTGTGTGAAAATGTGTAGCATTGTGATTAGGGCGTTGTCATCATTTTATGATTGTTGTTTCGCCACCTGCACCGGGCGAGACGTTGTGTTCTTCATGAAATGACTTTATGTTACGTTGCTCCAGGCCACTCAGCTGACAAAAATGGGTAATCCTGGGACGGACCGACATCCTGTCCTACAGGTGGACGAGTATATACGCCAGAAAATCTAGGAAACCATCCTCATGTGCTTATGGCTGCGGAGAGACCTTTGATCTTTATCTGATGTCTGTGTGTGTTTGTGAGACAGTGTGTGTGTTTGTGGGACAGTGTGTGTGTTTGTGGTGTCTTTGTGTTTGTTCCTCCACTGCTTGACAATCGGTGTTGGATTGTAAAATTCCCAGTGACTTGGCGGTTCAGCAAAAGTGACCGATAGAATAAAAACCTGACTTTAATAAATAGTTACTGCGGTCGATTTGTTTTACTAAACTATTCACGGCGGAGCCTCAACATAACAATAGTATAATCTTTTCTACTCTAGGCACAAGGCTCGAAATTTGTGGGGAGGGGGAAGTCGATTAGAACGACCCCAGTGCACAAGTGGTGCTTAATTTATTGACCCCAAAAGGATGAAAGCAAAGTCGACCACCTCGGCGGAATTTTAACTCAGAACGTAAATTTAGACGAAATACCGCAACGCATTTCGCCCGGCGTGCTAACGTTTCCGTCAGGTGAAACAAGGAGGGGATTAATATAAATCAAGAACAGGGACCATAAAAACTAAACACTGAAAAGAGAAGTTGAACACACAGACACACACACACACACACACACACACACACACACACACACACACACACACACACACACGGAAAAGCACAATACTAACTTTCTAAACACTGACGGTCCAGAAGCTCTTATCATATGCCCTGATTTACAAAGCAGGAACTTCACCAAATTCTCATAGCTACCAGACAAATTTACAGGAACCTTGTACAGTACAATATTAATAAACATCCATCATTTATACTAACGTACAGTTACTTGTATTTCATTTAATTATTTAAGTAAATTTTTTATAGTTGTATAATTTGCAGTGTGTTGACCAAGATAGCTACCTTTGGTTCGGAAAAAGTCAGTAATCCGGAAAAATGTTTGAAACCAAGGGTTCGGGAAAATAGATATTGTACCTGCTTCTTTTTATCTTATAGACCTGAAACTAATCATGATTGAAGAAACGCACGACCAAAGGGATTCCTGCTGGGCCCATTTTGTATTTATTAGGAGTTTTCTACACATTATCATATGAGCCTTTCTCCTTTATTTTTCAAGCCATTTTTGTATAATTTGAGGGAGTTTTGACTTCTGTTTCTCCTAGGTGAATCAATCAGGTGAGTGAACGAACAGGTAGCCAATTACGTGGAGACTCCTTACTTTAACTCATATGACTCCCTCGTTGACTCGGTTATCACTGTTTTGATGTTCGATAATGGTTAGCAAAACTCATGGGCTCAGGTAAAATAATTCCCACATTGAAAGCTGGAAACACCTCCGAACGAAGTCGCTAACAACCCATGAAAGGAATAAAACCTTTCAAGTCCTTGATCAAAATAGTAATTTATTTGAAGTTGCATACTTATGCATTTGTAAAATTAAAGATTCATTATTTTTTGTTGGCACAGATGTGCAACCAAAGGTTCTTGTGCGTTTGTAATTTGCTCTAGGTGTTAACGCTTTTTTTCCTAAGCCCTACTTTACAGCGTTCACCACCGTTTTTCAAAGAGAATATTAAATGATTTGCTTGTTGCTATTGATTACGTTCTGCTTCTAAGTGTGTGTTTGTTTATTAAATTTATGATTTATGAAGATTTTGTTGGGGAATGTATGATATTGTGAAATATAGGACAAGGTAGTAAGTAAGAGAGAATAAGAGAAAGAGAAAGAGAAAGAGAGAGAGAGAGAGAGAGAGAGAGAGAGAGAGACAGATGGGAGGGGAGAAAGAAAGGGAAAAGAGAAAGAAGAAAAATAAATGAAAGACCGATTGAAAGAGGAGAAAGACGAGGAGAAAGAGAGAGAGACAGAGAAAAGGAAGAGAGAGTGAGGAGAGAGAGAGTGAGGAGAGAGAGAGTGAGGAGAGAGAGAGTGAGGAGAGAGAGAGTGAGGAGAGAGAGAGTGAGGAGAGAGAGAGTGAGGAGAGAGAGAGTGAGGAGAGAGAGAGTGAGGAGAGAGAGAGTGAGGAGAGAGAGAGTGAGGAGAGAGAGAGTGAGGAGAGAGAGAGAGGAGGCATAAGTGGAGGGGAAGAGAGAAAGAAGGTAAGAGTTGTATAAAGAGAAAGGGGGGAGGGAGAGGGAAAGAGGGAGAAAGAGGGGAAAGGGAAGTGGAAAGAGGGAAAGGGTGTGGGTGTAAGGGGAGAAGGAAGAAAAAGAAGAACCGAGAGAGGGACAAAGAGAAAGCGGGGAGAATGTAAGAAAAGTAAAATATAGAAAAATATATATACATATATATATATATATATATATAGAGAGAGAGAGAGAGAGAGAGGTGGGGAAGACAGAGAGAGAGAGAGAGAAAGAGAGAGGGAAGAGAGAGCGAGAGAGAGCGGGCGAGTGAGAAGAGAGAGAGAAGACACAGTGTGATGAAAAGACCAAGAAGAAGAGAGACAATGGGAGAGACAAAGAGAGAGAGAGAGAGAGATATAGAGAGAGATAGTGAAAGGATAAGGAGGAGTAGTAACAGAGGAATGAGAAAGGAGGGGAAGGTAGAGGAATTTGGAGGATAAAGAAGGGAAGGAAGGAGTTCAAATAGTTTTCTTCTTTCTTTTTTTTTTGTTTTGTTCTGTTTTGTTTTCAATAAACACGGCAGTCAAAAAGAGGCTGAGCTGAATAAACAACAAAAACAACAACTGTGGCAACAACAACTACAACAACAACAGCAGCAGCAGAACTAACAACAAAAACAGTAAGAACAAAATAATTATTTCTCATTGTGGGATGCGGGTACAGTGAAGGGTCATAGTCGGGTACCGCAAACCCCAGTGCTCAACAGGTACTAATTTTATCGAACCTGGAGGGATAAACTGGAAAGTCGATCTAGGAGGAATTTGAACCCCAAACTTAAAGACCAAGGAAAAATCGTGATAACCATTTCATCCGACGCGCTAAAGATTTTGTCGATTTGCTGCTTTAAATAATTATTTCCAATTTTGGCACAATGTCAGCAATTTTATGGTTGGGATTAAGTCAATCATATTATCCTATGTACACAACTGGTATTCATTTTATCGACTCTGGAAGGATAAAGGGCGAAGTCGACCTCGCTGGAATTTGAACTCAAAACCTCCTGATAAACAAGAACAGCAGCAGGCAGAATAACAACAGTAACAGTATCAGCAATCGTTGGGTATATGTGTGTGTATATATATATATATATATATATATATATATATATATATATATATATATATATATAAGTTAAAAAAGACACAAAAAACAATAACAAAAAAAACAACAAAGTGAGGACGTGATACGGATAGTGTTATTGGACGCTCGGGAAAGGAAAGAGAGAGAGTATGACGTTTCGGGTGGAGCCCATATATATATATATATATATATATATATATATATATATATATATATATATATATATATATATATATATATATATATATGTATATGTATATATGTATGTGTGTGTATATACATACACACACATATGTATATGTGTATGTATATGAAGGTAAGCATGTATGTGTGTGTATGTGTGTGTTTGACAGCTGGTGTTGGTTTGTTTACGTTCACGTAACTTAGCGGTTTGGCGAAAGACACCGACAAAATACTGCAATTTTTTGGGGTCGATTTGTCTAAACCTCTCAAGACAGTGCTGTAGCATGGCAACAGTCCAGGGATGAAACGAATAAATGACTGACACTGAATAATACACACACACACATACACACACACACACGCACACACACACACACACACACACACACACACACACACACACACTCATATATATACATATATATAAGCCTAGTACTTATTCTATCGGTTTCTTGTGCCGAACCGGTAAGTTACGGGGGCGTAAACACACCAAACAATTTGGGGGGGACAAACACAGAAACAAACACACACACATACATGCGCGCGCACACACACACACATACACACATACACACATACACACACACACACACACACATACACACATATACGACGAGCTTCTTTCAGTTTCCGTCTACCAAATCCAGTCACAAGGTCGGCCCATGGCTATAGTAGAAGACACTTGTCCAAGGTGCCACGCAGTTAGACTGAACCCGGAACCATGTGGTTGGTAAGCAAGTTACTTACCACACAGCCACTCCTGCGTAGATACCTACATACATGCATACGTACACATACATACATATCCTTTAAGGGTTTTAGTCAAACAAATCTACCCCAGGACTTATTTTTTAAGCCAAGTAATTATTCTATCGGTGTCTTCTTGCCGAACTGTTAGGTACGGGTTGGATACTGCTAGATACGGGTGACTAGAGAGGTGTCAAACACAAGAAACAAAGACACACACTCACTCAATCACACACACACAGACACACACAGAGACACACACACACACACACACACACACACACACACACACACACACACACACACACACACACACATATACGATGGGCTTCTTTCAGTTTCCATCTACCAAATAAGCTCACAACGCTTTGGTCGGCTCAAGACACTTGCCCAAGATACCGTGTAGTGGGACTGAACCTGGAACATTGTTGGTGGCAAGTCAGCTTCTTACCATACAGCTGTTACGCCTGTGCATATATACATACAAGAACACGCACATACACATATACACATATACAATGCATTCGTGCATACATACATACATACATACATACATACGTACGTATATACATACATATGCATATACATGCATACACATACATACATACTTACACATGCACGTACACACGACAGCTTGTGTGACTGTACAGTACCAAGAATCACGATTATATTTGTTGTGCTATTACGAGCAGTTCGCTCTCCTCACGCGCACACACGTTCACATATTTGCAGGTACATCCATTAAATAGATAGATGAATTAAAATAGATATTATATAAACAGAAATACAAATGGCGCCAATTAATTTAAAGACAGGCTTATTTTAATTAGGCGTTAATTATTTCCGTTTTTTGTTTCAATCATGTTTTAATCTATGTATGAATGGGAAGAGGAAATGAACATACGTGTGTATATATATATATATATATATATATATATATATATATATATATATATATATATATATATATATATATATATATAGAGAGAGAGAGAGAGAGAGAGAGAGAGAGAGAGAGAGAAGCATATATATACGTATATGATATATGTATATACATATATATGTGTGTGTGTGTGTGTGTCTATGTATGTATATATGTGTGTATATACATGTGTATGTATATATATATATATATATATATATATATTCATGTATCTGTGTGTGTGCGTGTGTCTGTGCTTCTGCCTGTGGTGCTGTCTGTACTCCCTCACCTATACTCACAATCGGTTTTGATTTGTTTTAATCCCTGTACTTAGCGGTTCGGTAGACCGTGTCCGATAGAATAACTAACAGGCTACAACACAAATTAAGTTCTGGTGTCGATTTGTTGGTCCAATTCTTTGAAGCCGTTGCACCAGAGTCGTCGCAAATCCATTGATTGAAACTTTGAAAAAAAAAAGAAAAAAAAATGAATTAAAAAAAGAATAAAAAAAACAAAGATATGAAAATTGATAAGAGATACACACAAACACAAATGGCGCCATTTAATGTAAAGGAAAGATTATCTTAATTAAGCATTAATTATTTCTGTTTCTGTTTTTTAATCACGTTTTAAACTATACATGAATGGGATGAGAGTATATATTATACTTTCTAATGATACAAGTTTAAACACGAAAATTTAATGAACATTATGTTATGATTAACAGTGTCGATAATTGTCAAAAATAAAATGAACTGCTCTTAATTTAAGAACATTTAAAGCATATTTTTAAAGCATATTTTTTGTTTGTTTTTGTTTGTGTTTGACTCTCATTTGATTATGGGTTCAGTCCCACTGCGCAGAACATGTTTTTTTCTACTATAGTCTATTTGTTCTCTTTTACTTTTTTACTCTTTTACTTGTTTCAGTCATTTGACTGCGGCCATGCTAGAGCACCGCCTTTAGTCGAGAAAATCGACCCCAGGACTTATTCTTTGTAAGCCTAGTACTTATTCTATCGGTCTCTTTTTGCCGAACCGGTAGATTATGGGGACGTAAACACACCACCATCGGTCGTCAAGCGATGTTGGGGGGACCAAACACAGACACACAAACATATACACACACATACATACATACATATGTATATATATATATATATATATATATATATATATATATATATATATATATACATATATACGACAGGCTTCTTTCAGTTTCCGTCTACCAAATCCACTCACAAGGCTTTGGTCGGCCCGAGGCTATAGTAGAAGACACTTGCCCAAGGTGTTACTCAGTGGGAATGAACCAGGAACCATGTGGTTGGTAAGCAAGCTACTTACCACACAGCCACCCTTGCGCTTATATACATACATATTTATGATTCTGTGAGTGTGTCTTTCTATGTCTATTTCTTTCTCCTACCACTTGGCAGCCGGCGTTGGTTTGTTTATGCCCCCGTCACTCAGTGATTCAACATAAAAGAAGGAAACGATAAGAACCAGACTTTAAAAAATTAGCCCTGGGGTCGATTTGTCGAACTAAACCCTTCAAGGTGGTGCCCCAGCATGGGCGCAGCTCAGTGACAGTTAATCAAAAGACAATAGATAAAGATAACCTTACAACGACGTGAGGGTCATCTCTAGAACGTCTTCAATCCTGGGGCTAAATAGCAACCTATCTTCAGAGGACTGTCCTTGGGTTAGGCAACATCTTGGCCTTGATCGTCGGTATACTTTAACAGGCTTCCCCTGGGGTTAAACAACAGTAATGTGTATGTGCTCAGTATTTCGACACGCACACTCACACACACACGCACACACACACACACGCAAACACACAAACACATACACACATTCGCACACTGTCTTTCACGGACATACATGGTCACACACTCACAAACACGCAAGTACATGCACGGCCAGACAACAGCCACCACCACTCCCACAAAAACCATCACCGCCCCGCCACCCACACATATACATGTACATACACACACACACACACTTATACACACACGCACTTACACATATGCATACACACGCATACACACACACGAATACCATCTCCACAAACAGCAATAATCCCACCACCACCACACCCACCATCAACTTCATCCTAACCACAAACACACTCACTTACACACTTACAGACACACACACACACTCAGGACTTTTCAGCTACACGTACATTCGCACGCGCATACGCACACCCTCACGTCTACCCCCTCTACAAATACCATTAATGCCACCACCACAACAACAACAGCAACAACAACATCGTCATAACCACACAAACATACAAACGCACACGCAGCCACACATACACCCACGCCATCCACACACGCATACACACACTCCCACAACTATCACCTCCACAAACACCGCTAATCCCACCACCACCACCATCACCACCACCATCAACGTCATCATAACGCCCCCCCCCCACACATACACACACACGCACGCTCCATCATTACTGGCAAACACCACCACCACACCCCCATCCCTATCGCGTCGCCCTACTACACCTCACACAGACTCTAGTGACATCTGTCGGTATGTGCAAGGTTGAGTCATTGTTTACACCAATGTTCAGTGTAATGCAATGTAATGCAGTATTGATGCATCAAGGTGGCGGCGGCTGCGGCGGCTGTTGCGGCTGCAGCGGTGGCGGCGGCACTGACTGTGTTGCCTTTGATCCTCGTTCTGACAAACAAGCGTCAACCTTACAAGAATCCAGGTCGTGTTTACAACTTTTTAGTCTTCTAGCCCATAGATTCCATCACCACACCACCACCACCATCGTCACCACCACCACCACCACCACCGTCACCACCACCACCACCACCACCACCACCGTCACCACCACCACCACCACCACCGCCGTCACCACCACCACCGTCACCACCATCACCACCACCACCACCACCACCACCACCGCCACCACCGTCACCACCACCGCCACCACCGTCGTCACCACCACCACCACCACCACCACCACCGTCGTCACCACCACCACCACCACCACCACCGTCACCACCACCACCACCACCGCCACCACCGTCACCACCGTCACCACCACCACCACCACCACCGTCACCACCACCACCACCACCACCACCACCGTCACCACCACCACCACCACCACCACCACCACCGTCACCACCGATACCACCGATCACCGCCGTCATCCCCTCTATCCTCACATCCTCATAACGTCGCCTTCACTAGCGATCACTCCAAACACAATGATGTTGACTGGATGTTTGATTTTTATACTTCCGATACGTGTTTTGGGAACCCGGCATGCGAACGGTTGTTCTATGTGTTCACCATCTGATCCTGGCATAAATTCTTCTCGTCTGAGAGAAACCGAAGCATGTTTGGTTGGAGATGATGCTTGAGCTTGTTCAAAAGCTTCATAGCGAGGTCTTACCTCTTGTACTTGACGGCTTGAGATAAGAATTGGTCGTTTCTCACCTTGTGTGAGGAATACCGAATGTTTTCATGCACTACCTACTTGATAAGAAACTCAGACACTCTCATATCCCTGGCGATGGACCTGATTGACTTGGAGGGATCGTTGTCAATCATGGCCTGGATCTCACAAACAAATTCAGGAGTTCTTTTCTGATCAGAACGATCTGAGTGAGTTTCCGAGTTGTCGTACCTTCGTAATCACTACTAGGCTTATCGAAGTCTTTTTGAATCCTCTGTACTGTCCTCAGATTAACACTGAAACACCCTGAAATTTTCGTATTGGAATTTCCGACGCGAACGTCAAGCAGTACAGCATATAGTTTTTGTTATTGTTGCATGGTCTATAATACACACTAAGATGACTCATCCCTTCATATACATAATTCATTGGCGTATAGTCTGCGGCAGTAAGCTGTATTACATCATGGTACCTATTCTATTTTGTCATATTTCTTCTCATAGGTAGGGAACTGGCAGGGTTGTTAGCGCGAAGGTAAAACATTCCCTGGCCGTATGTATTCTAGCACTCCGAGTTCAAAACTCTCTGAAGTCAATTTTTACTTTTCATTTTTTCAGAGTAAAAAAAGTAAAGTACCAATCACATACTGAGATCCAGGCTTTTCTTTCTTCCACCCCGTCTTTCTTTCTTTTTTCCTTCTTTCTTTTTTTCTTTCTTTCTTTCTTTCTCGATATTGGTTATAACCTTCATGTTGTGGGCATTTTAATAAAACAACCCCCCAAAGGGAGACTAATTTAATTCTCCAGGAAAGTTCCATAACACGTTAGATAATGTATTAATAATAAATAAATGCGCCCTTTTAAAGCCTAGCCAGGCTCATGGGCCCGGTTTCCCGGTTTCAATGGCGAATGTGTTCCCCAGCTGGACAGGGACGCCAGTCCATCGCAGCGTTACTCATTTTTGCCAGCTGAGTGGACTGGAGCAACGTGAAATGAAGTGTTTTGCTCAAGAACACAACGCGTCGCCCGGTCCAGGAATCGAAACCACAATCTTACAATCATGATGCTGACACCCTAACCACTAAGCCACGCACCTCCACTTAGATAATGTATTACTGCACACATTTAAAAAGATGGGATGGTCACAGCTGGATTGTCCAATGTTCTTGTGATCGTTCTTAACAATCCTTTCTACTAGATGCA
>NC_142938.1:64661084-64666084 GCF_046866305.1 Octopus bimaculoides | reverse complement strand
ATCCTTAATCCTCTTACGTTTGTTTTCTGCTCGAACGGTTGAGAAAGACCCTCCGCATAAGTGCTCAACTGTGACACCGAACACAAACAATCGAACACTTAGTTTTCACATACATTTTATTTTTCGTCGTCGTCGTCGTCGTCGTCGTCGTCCTCCTCCTCCTCCTCCTCCTCCTCCTCCTCCTCCTCCTCTTCCTCCTCCATATCATTATTATTATCATTACTATTATTATTATTATTATTATTATTATTATTATTGTTCAGTAGTTTTATTTTTATAACGTGCTTTCACTTCACTACCGAGCGCAGCTCTGTGCGCCTTGGGTATGTGCTGTGATTTGCTGTGATGCTCTTATGGTTACTGTATTGAAAGTGTTTTGCGTAGGATGTGTGCAGTGCCCAGTAGTGCAATTTTCTGTATGTTATATATATTTGTAAGTCCTGATGTTTTGTTATGTATTTGTTTGAATATTTTTTTATTATATCTAAGGCACCTACTACGATGGGAATTGTTTCTGTTATTAGATTCCACATTCGGGTTACCTCTATTTCCAGGTCTTTGTATTTTGAAAGTTTTTCCATTTCTTTTAGGGAAACGTTGTCATCTGCTGGTATTGATACATTAATTGGAAAGCATTTTTTTCTTCATCATCTTTGACAACTATATCTGGTCTATTTGCCTTTATTTCTCTATCTGTGTGTATTGGCATATCCCAGAGTATGGTTGCTTTCTCGTTTTCTGTGACCTTTTCTGGCGTGTGCTTATACCATCTTTTTTCTGTTGTTATTCCATAGTGTTGGCATAGCTTCCAGTGTATATAGGTTCCAACTCTGTCGCGTCTGTGAATATATTCCTTCTTAGCCAGGACTGGGCAGCCAGAGATAATATGATTTATTGTTTCTTGTCCATCTCCACATTCTTCTTCTTCTTCTTCTTCTTCTTCTTCTTCTTCTTCTTCTTCTTCTTCTTCTTCTTCTTCTTATTATTATTATTATTATTATTATTATTATTATTATTATTATTATTATTATTATTATCATTATTGAGGAATTCTTTAGTATAAAATGCTTTTCAGACTGGCCGAGTCTTCAGTAGCGTAGGTGTTTAGAGAACTGGGTATATGTCTAGATGATTTCCAATATAGGCATCAACAAATCACCTTGAAATATAATCTTTATGCAAGATGTCCTTTCCTCTTTTCCCTCGTTGTTCTTTTTACATTTATACACCCACACACAATCCGTCCCTTCATTCATTCATCCGTTCATCCAGATATACGTGCATATATATATATATATATATATATATATGTATCTATATGTACATGTAGATGAAGGTATGTACATACATGTACATATATATGCATATACTCATATATTGTTTATATATATATACACGCACATACACACACACACACACACACACACACATATATATATATATGTGTGTGTGTGTGTGTGCGTATATAAATATATATATATGCATATAGACTCAAATCCGTGTTTCTGAATGTATATATTTTCATAGCAAATACGTAACTCTATGAATATAAAACTCAGATGGTTGCATAATCAGTCAATAGAAATATTCAAAATATATTGAATATAAGTATATAAAAATATCGAAATTATAGGAAGTTACTTAATAATTGACGAGCAATGCATATAGAATTACAAAAGCAGAGCATCATGGGAACACGGTCTCCTAGAAACGTAAAACTTTCAATGCATATACTTTCCTTAATCATAAGCATTATCAACGAGCAGGAGTTTTCATTAACTCGCCACCACCTGCTGGTTTCATTCTGCTTATGGAAATACACATATGCCTATTAGCACACATACACACATGCGTTTAATCTATGCGTTCGCGGTTATATACACATGAGCCTAAACGTATCCTTTCGTTTATCTGTATTTTTACAGTCAGCGGACTGTATCCATACTGGAGCACCGCGTTGAAGGGTTCTAGTCGAACAAAATGACAATATATATGCGTGTGTATGTTTGCGCGTGTGTGTATATATAGATACATACATAAATATGTATAATACAGTTCTATATTTAATAGATGAGGAATTATGTACATTATTTACATTATTTACATTATTTACATTTGATGGATATTTGTCCTCATCTTGTTTGTTGTTAACACAACGTTTCAGCTGATATACCCTCCAGCCTTCATCAGGTGTTTTGGGGAAATTTCGAATCTGGTTTCTCATTCTTAAGGTATTTTTCGATGTTGTTTTTATTATTATTATTATTATTATTATTATTATTATTATTATTATTATTATTATTATTATTATTATCATTATTCAGGAACTCGGAATCTTGGGGTTAGTAACCCGCGCTCCTAACCACTACGCCATATGCCCATGGGCAATTTATAGAGTGAATTTTAGGGCTTATAAATCTAATATTCTCCTATCCTTCCTTAATACTGGTTCCCATATGCTGTTCATATCTGCACTCAATCTGCTTAGGAGGTTGTTGTGTCCTAACATACGTGCTGCTTCTTTTAGTTTTCATATTTTCCAGTGGTTTTCTCTGTCTATTATTTTAAATTCTTCGCACAGGGGGAGGTGGTCTCCATTTTCCATACATGATCAGCTATACCTGATTTATCAATATCTCCTCGTGTCACAGCTTTGCAATGTTCCTCTACCCTTATTTTGAGGGGGCGACATGTTTCACCTTTGTATAACCTACCACAGCTGCATGGGATGGGGTACACACAGTCTTTGGTCATATTCTCTTCTATTGGTGGTTTTACCCGAAGGAGATATTTGCAAAGTGTTGTATTACTCTTGAATACTGTGCTGATGTCATATGGGCCGCATATCTTTTGTATCTTTTCGGAGAGGCCTTTCACATAGGGTAGACAGACTGTAGACAGTTTATTGGTTTTATTCTCTCTTCTCTTCATAACTGGAGTGGATAGTATGTTTTGGGAGTAGTTGTTGCTGATTAGATTGTTATTTAGCTTGATCATTTCTTCACGGTGTGTATCACGATCGCTACTTATATTCTTTGCTCGATGTTTTAGGCACTGAACAATCCTTCTCTTTGCACTGTATGGATGGTGGGAATTGAAGTTGAGGTATCGTCCAGTGAAGGTCGGCTTGCGGTATACGGATGTCCTGAATCCGTACTTGGTGCGCATTATTAATACGTCCAGGAATGCTAGCTAATTGTCTTTTTCCTTTTCCACTGTTAACTGTATGGATGGCTTTATTGAATTCACATGATCTAACAGCTCTTGGACATCTTCCTGGTGGGCCCAGAGAATAAAGGTGTCATCAATATATCGCAGCCATAGGGTTGGTTTTAGTGGTGTTGATCCTAAAACCAAATTTTCAAAGTATTCCATGGATATATTAGCTATTATCGGTGATAATGGCGAACCCATAGCTAAACCCTCTTCTTGTCGATATATATCAGTGTCCATACTGAAATAGGTAGTTTCTACACAGAAGGTCAACATTTCCATCAAGTTTCTTATTGGTATACTAGTGCATTCTTTTAGATGGGTGTCTGTCACTAGTTTTTCTTGAATCACCGATAGTGTTTCACTAGTTGGGACTTTGGTGAACAGACTTATCACATCTAGACTCACCATCTGGCTCAAAAGATCTGGCTTTGAGGATGCTTTCTTGTCCTTTTTACGAAGAGTCCCGTCCATTATGACTCAGAGGTGTTCAATAGGGTTCATATCTAGTGACAGGCTTGGTCATGGACACATATTTATCTGAGTTTATGTTTCCATCCCACTCCACCAGCTCTGATTGACCATTGCTCCAAATTACTCACCAGACCATCAAAGAATAACTGCCTTGTTTCATTGTTGACAGCAATCTGTTCATGTCAAATTCTCAATCACAGAGTCTTCAGACCCACACTCGACCACTGTCAGAAAATACAGCAAATCTGGACTCATCAGAGAATGATAGTGCCTCAAAATGCTAGCAGCCACTCCATCATCTCACTGGCCCAGTCTTTTCTCCATTTAATATTGGCTGGCTGAAGAAGTCAAGTTTGTGGAGATACCTGACAGCTGTTCTGGGACTGACATCAAATTGTTTTGCTATATCAGAGGCCTCGCAATGAGGATTAACTTCCACACATCGCTTAACAAAGCAAACGGTCCTATCAGAGAGCCCTGGTTGAACTGGACAAGGTGACGTGGACTCCCATCCCCTCTGGAGAATTGCACAATCACCCTATCAACTGTAAAAAGTGGAATCCCAAGGTTTTCTGTGATTTTGCGCTTAGTCCACTTTCAGATTGACGCACAATACGGCCTCTTTGAAAGTTGGACAGGTTCAAGGCTTCTTTTGTACGTGGCACGATTAAACAGTCACATATAGAACCGGAAACATAAAAATGTCAATTAATAAGAAATCTAAGCCATTACAAGTTAGAATAAACATAAAACAATATATCTACACACACACACACACACACGCACACACACACACACACACACACACACACACACACACACACACACACACACACACACATATATATATAGTATACATATGTATATATACACATACAATAAACACTATGTACTTATATATACATATATATATATACTCGAGAGTACTACACGAGCTCCTACATCGCTAAAAATAGAGGTCGTGGCACAGAAGTAATTCAAACTTCTATTTTTAGCGATGTAGGTGCTCATGTAGTGCCCTCGTGTATATTATATATAAGTACATACCTTCTATATTGTATGTATATATTTTATTAATATTCTCTATGGCTGATAGTTCGCTTGCCACTCGTGATGGTATTCAAATAATACCATCTCTTCTTAAATATATATATATATACATATATATATATATATATACACATATATATATATATATATATATATATATATATATATATATATATATATATATATATATATATATATATATATATATATATATATATATATATAAATATATATATACGTATATATATATATATATATATATA
>NC_142938.1:64641084-64648584 GCF_046866305.1 Octopus bimaculoides | reverse complement strand
CCTAGAACTTATTCTATCGGATCTCTTTTGCCGAACCGCTAAGTTACAGGGACGTAAACACACCAGCATCGGTTGTCAAGCGATGTTGGGTACAAACACAGAACCGCAAACACACACACACACACATATATATATATATATATACATATATGCGACAGGCTTCTTTCAGTTTCCGTCTACCAAATCCACTCACAAGGCTTTGGTCGGTCCGAATCTATAGTAGAAGACACTTGCCCAGGTTGCCACGCAGTGGGACTGGACCCGGAACCATGTGGTTGGTAAACAAGCTACTTACCACACACCCACTCCTGCGCCTATATATATATATATACAGAGAGGGAGAGAGAGAGAGAGAGAGAGAGAGAGAGAAAGATAGAGAGAAAGAGAGAGAGAGAGAGAGAGAGAGAGAGAGAGAGAGAGAGAGAGAGAGAGATGGTCGTACTTAAACCTGAAGAGAGTTGTTTGGCGTCCGCACGTTTAAAATGTGCAAGACATCACCGTTTGTAAGACGGAGTTTCTCCGACTCTAACAGTAAAAGGACCGACTCGTGTTGGATAGGAAGTTTTGAAGCAAACAGTATAACAAGCAATATAACAATCCGATTCATTGTATACGCATGTGTGTGAGAAAGAGAGAAGGGATTGAGAGGGAGAGAGAGACAGAGATTGAAAGAGGGTGACAGAGAGAGAGGGAGTGTGTGTGTGTGTATGTGTGTGTGTGTGTGTGTGTGTATGACTGTGTATTTCTATGTTTTATTCCATTTTACAACGCGAGAGCGTTCCTTGGAAAAGCACGTGTTCTTGTATCATCCTTCGCTTACTCACACTAACACACGCGCTTGCGCATACACACACACAAAGGACACACAGTTACATATATGTGTTTTGCGGTTATGTATGTATGAATGTATGTATGAATGTATGTATGAATGTATGTATGTATGTGTGTGTTTGTATACATATTTATCTATCTATCTATCTATCTATCTATCTATCTATCTATTTGTCTATCTACCTACTTACCTATATATATATATATACATAGATACATATATATATACACACACACACACACACACACACACACACACATACACATATACATGTAGATGTAGGTATGTACATATATGTATGTATACATGCATATGCTCATATATCATTTGTATTATTATTATTATTATTATTATTATATATATATATATATATATATATATATACAAATACATATATATATACATATATAAATTATTAATTAGTCACAATGCACTTAA
Organism: Octopus bimaculoides; assembly: GCF_046866305.1. NCBI lineage: Eukaryota > Metazoa > Mollusca > Cephalopoda > Octopoda > Octopodidae > Octopus > Octopus bimaculoides. Next base: position 64,647,314 of record NC_142938.1, on the reverse strand, counting down.
AATATTGTTACGCGTTGAGCGCGCATCATTAAATGTTGTTTCCTAATAATCGCTTTGGTGCATGACACCAATTATACAGAAATGGTTAATATGTTTACCGTGGGTCCTTCCCTTTCTGTTTCATGGTGAACTTGTGAGTCAGTAATTATCCGCAATGACCTATGAATTTTTTTTTGCATGTTTTCTGCTGTTGGCGGCAAAAATTAGTGTTGCGTGCATCACTACACATAGTGTTACTCTAGTGACTACAGCGCAGTTTTGAACTTGAAAGCGCCAATTATATTTCCGTATTTAGTGCGTTAACCCCGATCAAGCTCGTTGTGGGTGGCTTCGCATGCAGGACTGTATCTAATCTGTATAAATGTTTGCCGCTCCATCAACAAAACTTCGAAAATCAGGGTGCAGCGCTTTGGACAGTGACGATTCGGTTCGACTGACAGGACATTCAGACTGTCTTAGCGACTGTACTTTTTGGCACTGCAGGCAAAGAGACAAACACACGCCACACAGATGTATGCATAGAAATATGCACATATAAATAAAGTGACAGAGCGAACGAGAGAGAGTGAGTGAGTGAGTGAGTGAGTGAGTGAGTGAGAGAGAAAGTGAGTGAGAGAAAGAGAAATCGGGGACAAATAGACATTACACATACAAACATAACTTGATGCTCACGCATATAAACAGGGAGACATAGAGATGCAAGGAGAGAAAGACACTACAATTATTATTATCATCATCATTATTATTATTATTATTATTATTATTATTCTTATTATTATTATTATTATAATTATTATTATTATTATTTTGGTTTTTTAGTTTTATTTTTTCGTCAGTCGCTCACATCCCTGTACCAGTCGGGCAATGGGATCGATGGATGTTCCGCTTTAGAAATCTATAGAAGATTAGTGACGGAGAAGTGCAACGGCGTTCTCCGGGAGGCTCTGGGCGCCGACGAGTACGAACTGGCTAGTCTGTTCCGGAGGACTTTCCGGTCGGGAATTATCATGGATAATTTCCGGATGTCGTTGGTCTAGCAGTACTACCGAAGGCGCTACTGGTTCGAGATAAACTCTTCAGGCACGGATGTGCTGTCAGTCTGTCAGTCTCCGAGATGAGCGCAGAGTGACGAAACCGTTCTGCACGTCCTCGTTCAGTATCCGGGCATTGCTGACTTGTGGGGTTATGTTGAAAAGCTGCTGTCACGTGTGGGACGGATCCGTCTGTCAACCGAGTCAATAGTGATGATTGCACCGCCGCCCTCCTTCAATCGGACAAACAAGGCAGTTTTCCTTTACCTGGTGGCTGTGGCGAAAGAGGTTGTTTGGTGGACAAAGCTAAAAGGCATGAGGACAGATACATCCCTCTTTCGTAGAGGTCTCATTGGCTTCTTCAAGCTTCACTTGAAAAAGAAACTGAGAGTGGAGAAGGAAGTGCTATCCTCGAGTGAGTTTATTGAAAGGTGGACGAAAGTTACGAAAATGGCAAGAGTGGATGGTACCTTTCTAAGTATAGACCTGTGAGCCAGAGAGAAGGAATTGGAGAGGGCACTTGCTCCTAAGATTTCAGGGAAATCTCGGACAGTGGAATTCCTCGATTATCCTTAGAGGCCTTCCCGTATCAGGAGGGCCACATCTCTATAATCCTCCCCGCCATTTTTCTAAACTTTTGTATGCTATGCATATGTTCCTTCTTTATCAGTGTGTACCGTGTATACTTTGTCTTTTTCACCATTTCATTATTATATGTCAACCCCTACAGTTTATGTCTGTCACTGTATTATCCCCTCATCCTTCGCCCCAGTGACAAATAAAATCGCTATTTTTATTATTAGTCAAGACGAAGAGCGCGATTCGATTGAATAGATATTTTATTCGTTGAACAATATTTCGACAGTACGTCTGTCTTTGTCAAGTTCAAAACAAGAGGTGATTAGAATTATTATTATTATTATTATTATTATTATTATTATTATTATTATTATTATTATTATTATCATTATTATTATTATTAATATTATTATTATTATTATTAATATTATTATTATTATTATCATTATTATTATTATTAATATTATTATTATTATTAATATTATTATTATTATTATTATTATTATTATCATTATTATTATTATTAATATTATTATTATTATTATTATTAATATTATTATTATTATTATTATTATTATTATTATTTGGCGGAATATGAGAATTTGAAACATTCCAGATAGAAGTTGTTAACTGTTCCAACCGGCCAACGCGGCGGGAAGAGGTTTGTGCTGCATGTTTGTGTGTATGTGCGTGTTTGTGTTCTTGTACGTGAGTGTGAGAAAGCGAAAGAGCGAGAGGGATCCCGCACGAGAGAGTGAGAGAGAGAGAGAGAGAGAAGAGAGGGGGGGGGGGGAAGAACATGAGATGTTTGTAGTTGTGTTTGTTTATATGTATGTATATCTGTATGCAAATACGACTTCATTCAGGATGTGATTTTCTTTTTCATTCTGCTGCACGCCTGCTTTCGCAGATAATTCTTTAAGCTTCCGGCTGTTACTTTGTCTGACCGCACAACGTCGTTGGTCGTCACATATTCTAACACGGACACGGAACTTCGAGTTGGTCTCATGACTCCAAGCTGGTGTCCAATAACAACGCCACATTATCATTTTCAATAACGGGAAGAACAGTAGCAGCAGCAGCAGCAGCTCCGCTAGAAATATTAACTAAATTTACATTAGATCTTCCAAACTATCTGGGAAAAAGAAAAAGAAGAAAAAAACTTTTCCTGAAAATAAGATGTAGTCATGGCTACCAACCCTTTCATCATACAGTTACTAAACCAGGACTGAACTACGGCTGAACAAATAATAATAATAATAATAATAATAATAATAATAATAATAATAATAATAATAATAATAATAATGATAACGATGATGATGATGATGATGATGATGATGATGATGATGATGATGGTGGTGGTGGTGGTGGTGGTAGTGGTGGTGGTGGGGGGTGGATTTGGTGGTGGTGATGATAATAATAATAATAATAATAATAATAATAATAATAATAATAATAATAATAATAATAATAATAATAATAATAATTGCGAGCTGGTAGAATCGTTAGCACGCTGGGCGAAATGCTTAGCGGTATTTCGTCTGCCGCTACGTTCTGAGTTCAAATTCCGCCGAGGTCGACTTTACCTTTCATCCTTTCGGGGTCGATAAATTAAGTACCAGTTGTGTACCAGTACACAACTGGTACTTAATTTATCGACTGGCCCCTTCCCCCAAAATTTATATTTTCTTTAAAAAGAAACGATGCTCTGTCCATTTGATATTAGTTTCAAATTTTGGTACAAGGCCAGCAATTTCGGTGGGGGGAGGGGGGAGTCTATTACATCGACCCTTCCCCCCCAGTGATCAACTGGTACTTATTTTATCGATTACGAAATAATGAAACGGAAAGCCGACCGCGGCAGAATGTATAGACAGACGAAATACCGCTGAGCATTTCGCTCGGCGTGCGAACGTATCTTATTCCTTTATTGCCCACAAGGGGCTACACACAGAGGGGACAAACAAGGACAGACAAAGGGATTAAGTCGATTACATCGACCTCAGTGCGTAACTGGTACTCAATTTATTCACTCCAAAAAGATGAAAGGCAAAGTCGACCTCGGCAGAATTTGATCTCAGAACGCAGTGGCAGACGAAATACCGCTAAGCATTTCGCCCGGCGTGCTAACGACCCAGTCAGATCGCCGCCTTCACATCCGTTCTGACAATAATAATAACACAACAACAACAGCACTGCAATGGGAGCAACGGCAACAACAACAACAACAAGAAATACTCACGCATATCATATGACCACTTCAATCGGTTCATGTTTGGTGTTATTGTACACTACATTGTAACTATTTCATATAATGACCTATAAAACACATGGTTATTAATAATGCTTTCGAATTTTGGCACAAGGCCAGCAATTTGAGTTATGTGGGGTAAGTAACATCGAGCCCAGTACTCCGCTGGTTCTTATTTGATCAATACCGAAATATTCAAAGGCCGAGATTTTTAACTAAGGAAATAATAAGCTGAAGAAATGCCGTTAAAGCTTTTTGTTAGACGCACATACAAACACACACAAGAACACGTACAGAAGCACACATACACAAACACGCACAAACACACAATAAACGTACACATATACAAATATCCATTTGTACACTCATACACAAACACACATACATTCACAAACACATACATACGTAACCACACATACACAAACATAAACACACAAACACACGTACGCAAAGACACGTGCACAAACACACATATATCCATAAACAAACACAGATACGCCCATAAACAAACACATACACACACACACAAACACAGATACACAAGCCCACATACTCAAACACATTGTTGTTGTTGGCACTTCGTCGCTTACGGCGTTGAGGGTTCCAGTTGATCCGATTAACGGAACAGCCTGCTCGTGAAATTAACGTGCAAGTGGCTGAGCACTCCACAGATACGTGTACCCTTAATGTAGTTCTCGGGGATATTCAGCGTGACACAGTGTGACAAGGCTGACCCTTTGAATTACAGGTACAACAGAAACAGGAAGTAAGAGTGAGAGAAAGTTGTGGTGAAAAAGTACAGCAGGGTCCGCCACCATCCCCTGCCGGAACCTCGTGGAGCTTTAGGTGTTTTCGCTCAATAAACACTCACAACGCTCGGTCTGGGAATCGAAACCGCGATCCTATGACTGCGAGTCCGCTGCCCTAACCACTGGGCCATTGTGCCTCCACACTCAAACACATTACTCACATGCAAACACACACATACAAACACACACAGACAAACACACAGTCAAGCACACACATACACAAACACACACAAACACAGAGATACTCAAATAAACACACACATACACAAACATATAAACATATAACTAAAAATATTATTTCAACCTCGACAGGATTTGAACTCAGATGCTAGAGGAAAGCAAGGAGTTTTGTCAGACAGTTCAGCTCATCAAAGTCACGGCTATTCTTATTCATAAAACATAGGTTTGTGACATGAAGAGGAAACAGTTCAGTTTATTGTTCTCGGTGCTGAGCTGTATAGAGAGGGGACATAACTGGTGCTGGAAAACTTTACTTAGTTCTTAGCATTTAACATTTAACCTAAGCACTTGTAATATCTTTAAGCAGGAAGTCTTCACAATTTTGGCGGGAAACGCTTCTGTTCGTAGTCGAGTGTGGGGAGGGCGCACGTGTATATGCACACACGCACACAACATAAGCACAAGTGTATATATTTATATATATATATATATATATGTATGTATGTATCTTTACTCTTTTACTCGTTTTCCTGTTTCAGTCAGTTGACTGCGGCCATGATGGAGCACCGCCTTTAGTCGAGCAAATCGACTCCAGGACTTATTCTTTGTATGCCTAGTACTTATTCTATCGATCTCTTTTTGCCGAACCGCTAGGTTACGGGGGACATAAACACACCAATATCGGTTCTCAATCGATGCTGGGGGAACAAACACACACACAAACATACACACACACACATATATATATATACATACATATATACGACAGGATCCTTTCAGTTTCCGTCTACCAAATCCACTCACAAGGCTTTGGTCGCCCCGCGGCTATAGTAGAAGACACTTGCCCAAGGTACCAAGCAGTGGGACTGAACTCGGGACCATGTGGTTGGTATGCAAGCTAATTACCACACAGCCACTCCTGCATACATAGATACATATATATCTATATCTATATATATAGATATATGTGTATATATACATATATATATATGCATATATATATATATATATATATATATATATATATATATATATATATATATATATATATATATATATATATATATATATATATACACATACACACACACATACAAACAGAAACATAAACACATACATAATATATATGTGTGTATATATATATATATATATATATATATATATATATATACATACATACAAACGTACATATATATATGAATGTGTGTGTGTGTGTGTGCTCTATATGCTATGCCTGGGTTTGAACTCACCACTATTGCATTGAAAGTTCCAATACATTTGCCAACTCAACCTCTGACAAAGCGATTAACAAGAGATCGAAAGACCGTACGTTTTATCTCACCGCTTTCCTTTGTCCCACAACGAAATCAATTCTCA
>NC_142938.1:64631084-64638584 GCF_046866305.1 Octopus bimaculoides | reverse complement strand
TATCATCGTTCTTATTATCGGTTGTTGTTGACAAACATCAAATGTGGAGATGTACAACATGAAGAAAACCATGCCAGGAACAGCATTGTCACAAAAGAGTGAAGAAGAGGGTAATGGAAGTGGAGGAGGAGGAGGGAAGAAGAAGAAGAAGAAGAAGAAGAAGAAAAAGAAGAAGAAGAAGAAGGAGAAGAAGAAGAAGAAGAAGGAGAAGAAGAAGAAGAAGAAGAAGAAGAAGAAGAAGAATGAGAAGAAGAAGAAGAAGAAGAAGAAGAAGGAGAAGAAGAAGAAGAAGAAGAAGAAGAGAAAAAGGAAGAAGGTGATAATGAGGATGATGATGATGATGATGATGATGATGAAGAAGAGGAAGAGAAAAAGGAACAAGGTGATGATGATGATGATGATGATGATGATGATGATGATGATGGTGAGGAAGCTGAAGAAGAAGAAGATGATGAGGAGGAGGAGGAGGAGGAGGAGGAGGAGGAGTTGAAGAAGTTGAAGAAGAAGGAGGAGGAGGAGTTGAAGAAGGAGGAGGAGGAGGAGGAGGAGAAGAAGAAGAAGAAGAAGAAGAAGAAGAAAAATAGTAGAAGAAGAAGAAGAAGGATTTAAAATAAAATAAAACAAAAGTCATCGATTAAGAAGAAAAAAAAAACTACAATGATAACTAATCGCAAAATCAATAAACTAATAAGTACGAAGCAATCAGATCATCCAAACGTGACCATCCAAATGATAACAAAGAAGAAAGAAAAGGGAAAGGAAAATAGATTGGACAATAGAGTCCTTTAATATGAGCAAAGGTGATTGACCGATGGAGCTAGTCATGGATTCCATTGGTTATTTACAGGAATTATAAGGAAGAAGGAAGCGGGTTCCTTCGCCTGGTGGCTTGAAGGACAAGTTTCCTAAAGGAACGACCCAGCGTCAAATCTCGGTGGAGACGGGATTTTGAAAAGCAGCAGGAGAATACTTAGGAGTCATGACCTGGGTCAGCCCGGCCCCTGTAGAGTGTCAGATATAAGGGAGGCGAAGGGAATTTTATTTGTCTAGTTAGTGGCTGTAGCGAAAGTGGTAGTATGGTGGACCCGTTTGAAAGGGCTAAAGACAAGCACTTTCCTCTTTGTATGTATGCATGTATGTATACATGTATGTGTGTGTGTATGTGTTCGTGTGTACGACGAGCTTTCATTCAGTTTTCCTCTACCAAAATTTATTCACAAGCCATTTGTCAAACGGTGGATATACAGGGTGTCCACAAATTCTGGGCACATGGAGTAAATGAAATCATAGCGTAAACAATTAAATATAAGAAATAAAAATTTCTTAAAGTATGTGTTAATCCCCATGTGGGTAAATGTAGTAAATAAGATCATAACATAAACAATTAAATATAAGAAATAATAATTTCTTAAAGTATGTGTTAATCCCATGTACCCAGACTTTGTGGACACCCTGTAGAACAAGTCATCTGCCGAAGCCATACATTAAGAATTCACCCTGAGGTGGTGCATGGCTGCAAAGCAAACTTCTTACTCATACAGTCATACTTAAGACAAAACAAAAAGATGTGATGTCTTTAGATGGATAATCTTCTGGATCGATGCTGTTCTGAGGTTACACAACAGCAACAACAACATCAACAGCAGTAAAAATATCGTCATATAATTAATGCTAGCTTTCGTCTGTTTACGTTCTGAGTTCAAATTCTGCCGAGGTCTACTTTGCCTTTCATCCTACGAAGTCGATAAATTTTCAGTACTGGTGTCGATCCTCAAAAATTTCGAGTCTTGTGCCTAGAGTAAAAAAGAATATAATTAATGCTAGCAATAATTAAGTTATCATTATTAAGGTGGCGTTCTGGCAGAATCGTTAGCATGCCAGGCAAAATGCTTAGCGGCATTTCGACCGTCTTCACGTTCTGAGTTCAAATTCCGCCGAGGTCGACTTTGCATCTCATCCTTTCAGGGTTGGTAAAGTAAGTACCAGTTGAGTACTGAGGTCGATGTAATCGAATTTCTCCTACACCGAACTTGCTGGCCTTGTGCCAAAATTTAAAACCACTATTATTATTACTATCATCATTACAATCATCCCCATCATCATAACCATCATCTTCAAGGTGACGATTCGGTGGAATCGCTAACAGCCTGGACAAAATGCTTAGCGTTATTTCGTTCGTCTTTACCTTCTGAGGTCAAATGTCAATGATGTCAAGTTTCCCTTTGATCATTTCGGGGCCAATAAATACCAGTTGAACACTGGTTTCGGTGTGATCGATTAGCTCCCCCACCTCCTCCAAAATTTCTGATCGATTGTCAATCGTACAAAGGGTTGTTTATTATTACTACGAGGGAGGCAATCGGAAGGTGGAGGTGCAATGGCCCAGTGGTTAGGGCAGCGGACTCGCGGTTTCGATTTCCAGACCGGGCGTTGTGAGTGTTTATTGAGCGAAAACACCTAAAGCACACTGTGTCAAGCTGTGTCAAGCTGAATATCTCCGAGAACTACATTAAGGGTACACGTATCTGCGGATTGCTCAGCCACTTGCACGTTAATCTCACGAGCAGGCTGTTCCGTTGATCGGATCAACTGGAACCCTCGACGTCGCAAGCGACGGAGTGCCAACAACGGAGTCAATCAGAAGAACCGTTCGCACGCCATGTAAAATACTTAACGGCATATGTATTTCAGCTCTTTACGTTCTGAGTTCAAATTTACTTTGCTTTTCATCATTAAAAGTTAAGCCCTGAGTTCAATGCAATCAAGGTGACGAGTCACTAACATTTCAGACCTTGTGCTTCTAACAGAAAAAAAAATATATTGTTAGTGCAAGCTATAGAAAGAACCATAAATTAAAGATCAAACGTACGTTGTGTGAGAAATACAAAAAAAAATTTCGCACGGATTTCGAAACCGCAGCGGCTGGAAATTAAGTAAATTATAATTAAAATCTTTATCTATTTATTCATTTATTTATATATTTACATTTTAATTCATGTTTTGCAATGTTTCTATTTATACTATTTTTCACAGATTTCTTTGTATTTCCTACATTTATATTTTTGTAATTAATTATTATTTATATTCATTATTTTTTTTTATACAATGGCTTGTTTATGTTTTACTAAAACACACACATACCTACCACACCCACACGCCCCACCACTGCACCCAGCCACCCCCGATACACTCAGAAACAAATACACACGCACTTATATTTATTTAAATATCGTTCATATTTCTTCAAAATGTATTCCTTTATTGTAATATATTTATCAAGGTTTATATACATATATATCTGTGTGAATGCTTGTTTATATATATATATATATATATATATATATATATATATATATATATATATATAATATATATATGTATGTATGTATGTGTATATATATGTATGTATGTGTATATATATATATATATATATATATATATATATATATATATATATGTATGTATATGTATACATATGTATGTATATGTGTATATATGCATATGTATATGTATTTATATATACAAACACACACACACATATATATATATATATGCATATGTGTGTGTGTGTATGATTTATTTATTCGTTTATTTCATAAATATTTATTTTCTTATGTATATAAATATGTTTATATTTATATAAAAAAATTTATTTATTATTAATACAGTTTTTTTTTACATATTTATTTTTTGTATTATCTATTTTTACTAAGGAAAAATTATTTATTTATTCGTCTATCTATTTATTTTTATTTATCTATTTATTAATTTTTTTTTCTATTATTTATTGAAGTCTCTGAAAAAGAGAGGGAGGTTGAAGTTATGACGCAATTAAAGCGTTCGGTCCCCATGGTAACCACAAGAAATCAATAATTACATTTAGCAAGCGTTTATCAATAATAATATGACCTCACTTTAAAAGAGACATTTCCTTTGTTCTTGATTTCTTTCTCCTTCCTTTTTTTTTTTTGCTTTGTTGGTGAATGTTGTTGTTGATGTTTATTTTTGCTTGTTGCACTTGTGTGTGTGCGTGCGTGCGCGCAGACATTAGGGTTTTACTTTGGATAACAGAAAAAAATGTTTATTTATGTGTTTGTGTATGGGTGTATATATATATATATATATATATACATATATATATATATATATATATATATATATATATATATATATATATATATATATATATATATATATATATATATATACATATATACAAACACACACAAACACACACACACACACACATATATATATATATATATATATATTTATATATTATTTATTATTTATCATTTAATTGAACGCGACGCATCCATTTCCAAGTAAATATATATATATATATATATATATATATATATATATATATATATATATATATATATATATATATATATATATGGACTTTTCGTGTGTACACTCGCACGCACATAAACGCATGATCGCATGATCCCACGTACACACTTTTAAAGTTAGCGTTGTTTCTTTAATTAAAAGCAACAGGTATCTTTGGTACACACTGACGAATAGTTGCCGGCGAACGCTTGAAGTCACAGTCAACCTAGATTTTTTCAAGTGAAGTAAAAACAGCACACAAGCACAACTGAACCCAAACATGCATGCGCGCAAAAATATATACTAATGCTTAGATGAATATGTTCTGTGTATGATGAGAGTCCTATTTTAGTGTACCAAATGCATTTAATATATTCTGTGTATGATGAGAGTCCTATTTTAGAGTACCAAATGCATTTAATATATTCTGTGTATGACGAGAGTACTATTTTAGTATACCAAATGTATTTAATATATTCTGTGTATGACAAGAGTCCTATTTTAGTGTGCCAAATGCATTTGATGGTGAGATATTAGTTACATATTTTGGCACAAGGCCAAAAATTCCGTGTTGAAATGGCACTTATTTTTTAGCGACCACGAAATGGATGAAAAACAAATTCGATCTCGGCCGAATTTCATCTGAGAATGTAAAGAAGGACGAAATGCTACTAAGCACCTTGCTCGTCGTTCTAAAGGTTCTACCGGCTCGCCACCCTAATTTAATTATGAGATATTAAACTAGTATTTGGATTTCGGTAATATTTTACCCCAGGAGGGAAGACTCTACATTTCTCACCGGCTACAGTAAACCAAATATTAAGGCTTAATTAACGAGGCTTATGTCCTGGGATGTCACAACTGTTCATTCTTTAATGAAGTCGGTTGCCGCGTTTTCCAGCTAGATGGGTGCGCTATTCCTGCAGAAGATTGGTCCGAAACAGAGGCAACTGAAAAAAATGCACCGAGAGATAAAACAAGCTCAAGATTACTGTGGCTTATAAAAAACCAGACGTAGGATCCTTCCTAAAACAATGGATAATTTAGTCCTCGTTGCTCCACTCAAGTGAAGCGTACAAGATAAGGAATGAAGTGCCCGTGAACCTGAGACACCTGCTAGAAAACCAGTTATCAGGACTTTGCGGACGAGGCACTTATGAATGGATAGCAAGTGGCTTCATTCCCTATTGTAGACGGCTACTGAGGGACCGATCGTAAAGTTCCTTCTTGAGTCACATATACTCATAGGGCCGGTATCCCGGTTTCCATGGCTTATATATTCCCCACCTGGACGGGACGCTGGTCCGGCGCAGGGTTAGGATTACTCCCTCTTGCCAGCTGAGTGGACTGGAGCAACGTGAAATGAAGAGTCTTTGCTTAAGAATACAAGGTGTCACCCGGTTCGGGAATCGAGACCACAATCTTACGATCATAAATCCAACACCCTAACCACAAATCCACAAACTTCCACGACCGTGAAATACCGACTGATGATACGGAAGGGTTTCCGTCATCGTGATGGATTCAGAAAAAGAGCAAGCGACATCTTTGAGTAGCTACTGCAGCGTCTGCATGGGGCAAAGCATCTCCGATATATATTTCAGCTATTGGGTCCATTCTAAATACCTTTACACATAAAATATATCTTATCACTCTAAGAAATTTATTTCATCGTGAATTTAACAATTTGTTGGCACTCCGTCGCTTACGACGTTGAGGGTTCCAGTTGATCCGATCAACGGAACAGTCTGCTCGTGAAATTAACGTGCATGTGGCTGAGCACTCCACAGACACGTGTACCCTTAACGTAGTTCTCGGGGATATTCAGCGTGACACAGTGTGACAAGGCTGACCCTTTGAATTACAGGCACAACAGAAACAGAAAGTAAGAGTGAGAGAAAGTTGTGGTGAAAGAGTACAGCTGGGTTCGCCACCATCCCCTGCCGGAGCCTCGTGGAGCTTTAGGTGTTTTCGCTCAATAAACACTCACAACGCCCGGTCTGGGAATCGAAACCGCGATCCTATGACCGCGAGTCCGCTGCCCTAACCATTAGGCCATTGCGCCTCCACGAATTTAACAATGCACGCAGCATAATTTGATTTCAGGTTATTTTACTATCATTCTTGTTTTCTATGAAGTGATTTTAAACGCAGATTGTACATAAATAAGAGCCTTTTGCACTTCTTTATATTGCTTATAAATTGTATACATTACGAACAACATTTCATTTTATAGTCTGTTTGTATTAAACCTCAGATGACTACAGCTACAGATATTTCGCGGGTACACGATACTTCTTTATGTGCTTATATATATTTATTTCTTTATTGCCTACAGGGGGCTAAACATAGAAGGGACAAACAAGGACAGACAAAAGGATTAAGTCGATGACATCGAACTCAGAACGTAACGGCAGACGAAATACCGCTAAGCATTTCGCCCGGCGTGCTAACGTTTCTTGTTTCTTTATTGCCCACAAGGGGCTAAACATAGAGGGGACAAACAAGGACAGACAAAGGGATTAAGTCGATTACATCGACCCCAGTGCGTAACTGGTACTTAATTTATCGACCCCGAAAGGATGAAAGGCAAAGTCGACCTCGGCGGAATTTGAACTCAGAACGTCACGGCAGACGAAATACCGCTAAGCATTTCACCCGGCATACTAACGATTCTGCCAGTTCGCCGCCCTGTTCTTACATATATTTCGATATGCGTGATGATGGTTCATTTTTCTTGTGTTAAATATATCTGCTTATGCAATATTTAATATATCAAGACACAAGTCGAGAATATACTGTATTCTTCATTTAATTCTTTTGAACACGTGAAATATTTTTTGCTGTGTGGAGTTCATTTTAATTTTAATATATAAAGAGATACACATACAAACATCCATCCGTCCATCCAGCCATCCATTCATACATACACACAAACACACACACACACACACACACATACACACACACACATACATACATACATACATACATACAATTGATTCGAAACCGTTGGCGAGCACGCACACACAGATGTCCTACACTGGAGTATTATAAATAGGTGGAACTTCCGCAGTTGGGTCCAACGGTAATATTCAGCAGAGAACGAGCAAATGAGAACTGTGATCTACAATCTGTCCCAATGTGTATTAAAAGAATATGTGA
>NC_142938.1:64601084-64626084 GCF_046866305.1 Octopus bimaculoides | reverse complement strand
TCCGCACTCCACGCACCCCCACCATTTACTTCCTTTCAAAAATCCTCAAGCCCAACAACCCTGGGCGCCCTATCCTCTCTGCCTGTAACTGATCCACGGAACTGATCTCGAAATATCTCGACCGTGTTGTTGAACCCCCCCCCCGTAGTGGCTTACTCCCCCGTATACATCCACGATACTAACCATGCTCTCCATCTCTTCAACTCTTTCTCATTCCTTCTTGGCCCCTCTAAACTTCTTTTCATTTGCGTAATTCCCCCCCACTCCGCAGTGGTAGGTTGGCTTTTACTCGCTCCGCGATTTTGTCAGCTTGTTAACTTTCAAGTGACATTGTAGCTTATTTGAGTATTTTTTTACTCTTATTTCTAGTAACGTTGGTACTATCTTGTACCCTTTATTACAAGGCTGTGCGGTAAGAAGCTTGCTTCCCAACCACATGGTTCCGGGTTCAGTCTCACTGCCTGCACCTTGCACAAGTGTCTTCTACTATAGCCTCGGGCCGACCAAAGCTTTGCGAGTGGATTTGGCAGACGGAAACTGAAAGAAGCCCGTTGTATATATAAATATATATATATATATATATATATATATATATATATATATATATATATATATATATATATATCCACACATGTTTGTGTGTCTGTTTGTCTCCCCACCAATCGTTGGTATGATTAGGTCCCCGTAAATGAGAGGTTCGGCAATAGACACCGACAGAATAAGTACTAGGTTTACAAAGAATAAAGTCCTGGGGCCAATTCGTTCGACTAAAGGTGATGCTCCAGCATGGCTGCGGTCAAATGACTGAAAAAAGTTAAAAGATTAAAAGAAAAAAATAAAAGAATATATATCGAAGGCGGGTAAAATTCCCGAGATCCATGGACGAGTTCTATGCAGCGGTCTTTGTCCCTCATCATCACTGCTATCTTCTGTGTCCCCCAGAGACTAGTGTCTACCCTTATGTCATTCTCGGTCTCCCTCTACTATTATATCCGTGTAGGGTCTCCCATGAGCCTGGCTAGGTCTTAAAAGGGTGTATTTATATATTATATATATATATATATATATATAGTGAGAATTTACAAAAAGAAGAAGACGAAGACGGGTGTTTAAACAACAAACAGATGCATTAGTTTAACGCTCGAGAAGTGAGAAAGTCTTTTACGTTTCGAGACTACGCTCTTCAACAGAAAGGAACACAGAAATAAACAGGGGGAAAATAGAAAAAGGTTTAGTGGCTAACGATCTATCATGGCGAATGTATGCATATATGTATATGTATATATATATATATATAGATATATAGGTGTATACATATACATGTACATATATGTGTGTGTGTGTGTGTGTGTGTGTGTGTGTGTGTGTGTGTGTAACTTTCTTCTAGTGTCTGTAAGTAACTGTGAACTTGATAAGATTATCGATATAAGATAACGAGCCGAGGTGTTTTAATATAGACACGCGGGTTTTAGAGTGTTAGATAGGAAGTGCGTTGAGCTGATGCCACACGTTACACATTGGAAACATATATTAACATACCATCAAGTAAATGAACTTTCACTTGTACCAAATAAAACTGGGAAGTGAGAACCATTGCGTTTGTGAATTCCCTACATACTAGCAGCCATTTTGTTGCTGCTGCTACTGCCGTTGTTACTGCTGCTGTTCCTGCTATTCTTCTTATTGGTGTTGTTGTTGTTGTTGGTGGTGGTGGTGTTGTTATTCATTTACCAAACTTCAGGGACAGCCGTCTGTCAAGAGATATTCTCTTCATGTTCTTCATTTCCTAAAACGTCACAAAGAATATCATCAAACGTTACACTGATGAGAATTGCTACCTGATAGGCTATTAAAGTGAGTAAAGTACAAACACACAAACAGCAGCGCCAACATCGTCAATAACAACAACAACAACAACAACAACAACAACAACAACAAACTACAACAACAACTGCTACAACAAACACAAAAGGGGCACTACCAACGACAAAATAGAAAAACACATCGACCCCCCACCGCTACCAACACAATCACTCCTACCTCCACCACCATCACTCCCACCTCCACCACCATCACTCCCACCTCCACCACCATCACTCCCACCTCCACCACCATCACTCCCACCTCCACCACCAACAACAGCAGTGCTATCACTAACAATAGCAACAACAAACACTAGCGCCACCACCACCTCCACATCACCACTAACAACACCACCAACACTAATACGAGCACCACTACCAGCAACACCATCACCACCAACCACAACAACAGCAACAACAACAACAACAACAACAACAACAACAACAACAACAACAACAACAACAACAACGGTAAGCCACCGTAGCAGTAGTAGTGTCAAATGTTTGCACCTCTGGAAAGATTTTGGAAAGATCTGTCGACATCTTCATGTTTATATTTTGTTCTTTCTGAAGACTTACCATTTTTCTCTTTTTTTTTTTTTTTTTTGTTTTGTATCTTTCTGATGTTCATTAAAATATTCGGATCGATAGAGCGCAAGACAAAAATACCGTGTGGTATTTAAATAAGTCCCTTTACATTCTGGGCTCAAATCCCACAACATGTTGACTCTGTTGCTTATCATTCTGTAATAGTCAGAATATATAAAGATTGCGAAACAAATTCATTAGCATTTTTTTCTTTCATTTTAGTATCATTTTCAAGGTTATTTGAATAAACAGGAAAAGCATTTTTGTCACAGCGCTTTTGACTTTTGTAGATCTATTCTTCTTCTACTATATTTTTTGTTCATCATTTTTGAAATTTGAACAAATTCGAGCTTTTTACAAACATGTGACGATGTAGGATACAAGTAGGAAAAAAAAAGCTAAAGAATTTATCTGACAATTCTATACCATTCTATAAATACTGATCTTTTCAACTTTTTGTTTTTCAGTCGATTAAGGACCATTCAAGAGCGGTGAGCAGGAAAAATCGTTAGAACTTTGGTCCAGATACTGTATACCGATGTGGGCGTTATAACAATTAAGGATTATAACAACATACCTACATGTATATATAAGAAGCAGTCTCACGTTAATATATTAATGAAACTTGAATTCAGCAAGCTGGCAAAATCGGTAAGCACACCGAACAATGTGCTTAGCAGCATTTCGTCCGTCTATGCTTTCGGAGTTCCAATTCTGCCGAGGTCGACTTAACCTTTCATCTAATCTGGGTCGATAAAATAAGCTAACCAGTTGAACGCTGGGGTTGATGTGATCGACTAAATTCCTGAGCTAGAACTTTCTGGCGTGATGCCAGAATTAGAAACCAATATGTTAAGGAGGATTGTAAACAGATTACGTAACTGAAATATCCAAACACACACACACATACAAGACTTATAAGATTCTAACTCAGTAAGTACTAACAGTAAACATTCCCACAGTCTCGCATTTATATATAAACACACACTCATATATAAACACACACTCATATATAAACACACACTCATATATAAACACACACTCATATATAAACACACACTCATATATGCACAAATTTCTAGAGCTGCCTTCATTCAAAACATACCGGCCTTGTCACTTTTGTTTGTGACCGGGTTGAATTCTGTAAAGAGGAATTGAAATAAATTTCAAGGAAAAACGCACACATACACGTACACTCTAATACAAGCACACACATACATGCGCGCGCACACACACACACACACACACACACACACACACACACACACACACACACACACACAGGCACATGCACACACGCCCGCGCGCACAAACACGTACAGGTTCATACACATACCACATACTGACCCTCCATATCCGTCAGCCATGTCATAGAGGACATGTTCCATATTTTGTATGAGAAACCAACAAATAGAGGAAAAAAACTATTTCAATTGCGCAATAAAATTCGTGCAAATTGCTGCATATTGCATTACGCATTTTTCTTTGCAGCACATCATACTTATATTATACACAGACAGACAGACACACACACACATATACGTACATATTTATATATATATATATATATATATATATATATATATATATAAACGCATATATATATATATATATGTATATATATAATTAATACAATAATAGGATAAACTCTTATATAAGAATTTATCAAGTAGTTATCGTGAAAAAAACTCATAGGGAAGAATCTATCGTTTTTCCCTAAATCATATTTATCTATTTATATATATATATATATAAGGGCATAACTATACAAGAATGCCACACGTTAACTACCGTAATAAACACATTTTTACCGAAAACGGTATGAATGAATGTATACATACATACATATATATATATATATATATATATATATATATATATATATATATATATATATATACACATATATATATATGTGTATATTTATATATATATATATATATATATATATATATATATATATATATACGTAAAATGTCGAACGATGGAAATGACTGCTCAACACCGCATTGGTGGATAGAATTTCTTTATTTGTGTATTAAGGCTACCATTAGTTTCATACCAAGAAGAATAGAAAAATATCTTAATTTCGTAATTTTTTAAGCCGATTACATGGAGGAACGGCGTTCGTCTCCATTTTGGATAAAGCATATGTACGTATGTCTATATGTATGTATGTATGTATGTATGTATGTATGTATGTATGTATTGGTTTCTGTCATTAGCCTGCAGCCATGCTGGGGGCACCGCGGCCATGCTGGGGTGCAGCCTTGAAGACGTTTTAGAGGAACGAATCGATCCCAGCACTTATTCTAACAGTCGCTTTTGCCGAACAGCGAATTTACGAGGATTTAAACAAAAAAACGACAGTTGTCAAGCTGTGGTGAGGTACTAATACAGACACAAAAGACACACACACACATACACACAGACACACACGCACAAACACACAAACACGCACACATATATACATATATACAACGGGCTTCTTTCAGTTTCTGTCTACCAAATCCAGTCACAAGGCTTTGGTTAGCCCAAGGCTATAGTAGAAGACATTTGCCCAAGTGCCACATTGTGGTACATATATATATGTGTGTGTGTGTGTGTGTGTGTGTGTGTGTGTGTGTGTGTGTGTGTGTGTGTGTGTGTACGCAGTGGAGATGAGTGTCTCAAAGCACCGGCTATTAAATCACCTAAAGTCATGGACAGACGAGAGAACTTAGCCTGAGTCCTGTCGAAGAGCGATGGACATCTTTGTTTTACCATTTTTTGTGGCTTGTCAACATCACGTACCTGAGCCGAATTGGAGTTGAACAGATTTGCCTGCCTATAACTATATGCAAAATATATATTATTCATTTATATTTATATAAGGGGCATTACTACAGAATAATAATGCCACACACTGGCATAATAATGCCACGCTGGGTTGCTGAAAAGTTCCTGGCTGTGGGTAAGAAAATACTGGAAGATCAGTTAATTATGATTTTATTCAACATATTCCCCTCTCGGATTCACGCACTACATTGGTCCTTCAAATTTTCTAAGTCGTGTAAAAGAACTCAGAATATTGGTCCTCCAGCCAGGCCTTTTAAGATGCCCTTAAACCCAGGATCTATTCAGCATCCCCTCGTATACACACACACACACACACACACACACACACACACATATGTGTGTGTGTGTATATAAATATATATATTCGAGCTTGTATGATTGCGTATAGTAGAATATATTAATCAGTGAAATTCAAGCTTAGTCTGAATTTCACGTTTTACTATTTGCAATTTTTACAATTTTATAATATTGAAATAAGCTAGTACTTTCATGCGTTACGCAATCATCAGGTCTATGTACTGATAGTCGTGTGTGTGTTTGTGTGTATGTATATATATATATATATATATATATATATATATATATATATATATATATATATATATATATATATATATATATATATAGAGAGAGAGAGAGAGAGAGAGAGAGAGATACGACGGGCTTATGTTTCCCAACTTCATTTATATGGTATTGATTTGTCCGGGGCTATCGTAGGCGATATTTGCCAAAGGTACCGTATAGAAGAATTGATCCCGAGTCCGAGTGGCTGTGAAGCAAACTTCTTAACCACACAGCTATACCTGCGCCTATATAGTAAGGTCATTAATTTTTTTTAAATTTCACTGTTTCTCTTTGGTTTTCGGTTGACTTTAGAAACCTTTCAAAACCCCCAAAATCACGCATTTCTGTCAAACCATTGGGACGAACGTCCATTCTCACTCGAAAGTAATTTGTCAAAGTCAACTGGCGATGAGAATGAGGGTGCGTTGTTTCTATGTTTTCAGTTTAATCGGTCAATGTCCATGTCCGCTTACGAAATGTTGGCATGTGACAACAAGTGCAGTGCGTTTTGCTTTTTGCTGTTTACTGTTTCATGTTCGCCGAATCTGACATCTAATATCTAAGAGACAGATAGATAAATAAATTAAATGATAGATATATAGACAGACAGACAGGCAGGCTGGCAGGCAGACAAACAAGTCTATATATGTGTGTATGTGTGTGTGCATGTATGTTATGTAGCACCTCGAGAGTGGTGTTATGCCAGTAATAAACACATGCGCTGGTTCGCTTTCACTTCCTTATTATTCGTTATTTGGTTAGCTATGTATTCAAGTAATCGATTGATCTATCATTAGGCTAATCAATCAATCAACCAGTCAATCAATCAATCAACCAATCAGTTATATTTGCAAAAATCTCTTCCTCGTGATTCGTGGACCCTTGAATGACATGCTCTCTCTACTCCACTTCAGCATCTGGCCTTACGTGATCATATTAAGAATCTTGAAGACGAAATATGTTTGTACTAATACCGTGATGACATTTTTGGACAACTGCTTATGATGTTGGTGATATCTTCGGTGTTAAATCCACAAAGTCCGCATCGTATTTTATTGATTTCCCTGCACCTACATCCCTTTGGTGCATCAGGTTTTTGGTTGATTTTTTTCCTGTCCCTGAATTGCAAACGGATACCCTTCAAAGTGGGAAGTAGTAATCCGGTTGTTGGTCCATGATAGACTACTTTGCATGTATGTATGTATGTATGTATGTATGTATGTATGTATGTATGTATGTATGTTTCATTAAGAGACTATGCAGTCTCGTGATTATGTGTCCTCAGCGAACCTGTAAGGCACATTTTTATTGGTCGATGTCAGCTATGTGCTGGAAAACATTGCCAACCAAGTAAAAAACGAAGTCTTAGATTGCTGAGATGTAAGGGAAGCTGCCTAGACCAACAGTATATTCATTACGGTGGATTGCTTTGTATAAATTGTCATATTTATCTAATTAGGTCTGAGTTTTTCTACAAGAGAGAATCCTACGATGACGGCAGCTGGAGAATATCACGGACCTTCTTTTAATTCGATGTTTGTTACCTCAATGACTGGAATTTTTCATTTATGGGAATCCTGCAAGATTTTAAAATGTATGTTAGCTCTTTTAAAAATGATATTGAAAGATGGTCAGATGCTTGGTCTCTGAAACTCTAGTTAATTTTGGTCAGGATTTTCCCTGTTATTGGACATAATCCGTTGAAATTCTTTGAAAATTTTCGCAATAAGTTTCTGCTGCCTTCGAAGTGTGCTTAGACGCTCCGTATACAATTTCTTTTGGATAAACAGAATCCCTTTAAGTGACAGGCAGATGTGCATTAGACCATTCCGTTTTAACCGAAAACCGAATTTTCCAAGAACCATGCAACAGATATAACGATATTTTTGGTATCATAATTTTTTTAATATTCCACTATTTCATGGAAGCTCATTTGAAAATGTATCTCTTGTACATACTTATTTTATAGTCAAGGGATTTTCAAAAGTATATCTGTATGTATCTAAAATGTGATGAAAATTTTAAAAAAGTTAACAACCAGTAGAAGAAATAAACAAACTTTGATACCATTGCGAACAAACATGAAACAAAAGAATCTTACTGATTGACATTTTAATCCTAAAAGACCAAAATACATCGCTAATCTTAACAGAATATAGAATTAGAAAAAAATATAAGGATAAATTAAACAGAACAATTCCTTCAAGATTTTTGTAATTACAATGTAGTTTCTTCAATAGAGAAAAATAAAATATGAAATTATATGTAAGTTCACCACACCTATGCGTCTATATTCATGGTGGTTCTTTTGTCTTTTCTCTTGAGCGAGAATTACAAAAGTTTAGATAAATCTTGAACATTCCAATTCCACCTACCATTGTTGCAGAGATGTCGTCTTTCGTTATTTTTAAAATGAGATTCTAAGAAATATATGTAAAGAAAATAAAGAGTTTGTAAAGAAAAAAAGACTAGATGATTGACACACAGACAGACATGCGGGGGAGGATTGAAATTAGAAATAGAATAGTAGATTGAGTGATATATTATCTTCGGAATGATTGAGGGGGGAATATTTCTAGAACTAAACGCAGAGAGAGAGAGAGAGAGGTGGGGGGAGAGAGAGGGAGAGAAGAGAGAGAAAGAGAGAGAAAGAGAGAGAAAGAGAGAGAGAGAGAAATGAGTTCTTTAATGCTGTGAGTGCTGTAAGAAAGCAGAGATAACGGTAGGATCATTATCACCATCATCATCATCACCACCACCACCACCACCACCACCACCACCACCACCATTAACAGCAGCATCAACAAGAACAACATGGTCAATAACAAATATAGCAAAAGTGCAGCGACATCATCATCATCACTAACAACACAGACAAGTAATAACTATAGTTTCATCGACGACCACCACTACTACTACTACTACTACTACTACTACCACCACCACCACCACCACCACTACTACCACCAACACCACCACTACTACTACTACTACCACCACCACCACAACTACTACCACCACCACCACCACCACCACTACTACTACTACTACTACGACGACGACTACTACTACTACCACCACCACCACAACCACCACCACCACCACCACCACCACCACCACCACTACTACTACTACTACTACTACTACTACTGCTACTGCTGCTGCTGCTGCTGCTACTACTACTACTACTACTACTACTACTACTACTACTACTACTTCTACTACTACAACATCACCACTACCATTTTCACCATCCCATCACCACCCCCGATACCATCTCGTACTGTCACCTCCACTACAACCATTCCCGCCACCCCCACCACAAGCACCACAAGCACCACAACAACAGCAACAACAACCATTCCCGCCACCGCCATCAACACTATTATGACTGATACTAACATTTGGAATGTTGTTACTGCTGTTTAACCCCAGGCCAACCCACAAAGAACAGACCTATAATGAAAGACTTTCCAACTGCGAACATCCCACCTTATTTTCAGATACGGTGCATCATCTGCCATATAACAACACGTTTATAAGTAGCAACTAAAAAGATTAAATAAACCATTTAGTATTACTGGTACCACGAAGCAAATTCACCTCAACAGCCTCAACATTCTGCAATGGGTTTAGCGCCTAAGCGGCTTTCTGATAGGGTACAAGAAAATCCTAGAAGACAATCATGAGACGGCGTCTCGCTGATTTGACTGCTTATTAGACCGATCACGTGAAACAGTTATGGTGTGGTTGTGATGTCTGACCTACGGAGATCTTCCACGAACACTGCTCTGGTTTTATGGCTTGTCTATCCACACCGTTACCAATTTATTGACACTACAACAATTATTCACTCGATTTCTGAAAGGGACTAAAAGCTAAGTCAAAACTCACTGGGATCTGATCTAGGATCCAAGCATATATTCAGTACAGAGATATAACGAAATATACTGCGTTCACATAAGTTCTTTGCACGAGAACTTATCAACAACCGATGGCGTAATTGATCCAGGAAAGTGTTGCATTAGAAACTTGTACTCGCCGTGTTTAAGATAAATGTATATTTGACTGATACTTATCGCTGTTTAAACAGCTTGCCCCTTTGGCATGCTAACACACCGGTGTGTTGCGCGTTTTGTTCTTTTGTTATTATTCTTCTTCTTCGTTTCCTTGTCGAAATTTTTGGCGAAGCTTCCTTACGCTTTTATCTTATTCCTTGGCACGACTTACGTACATCTACAAATATTCTTATCTTAATCTTACCTGCCTTCACTCACTCAGTCACACACACACACACACACACACACACACACACACACACACACACACACACACAACACATACACACACACACGTACACACACATATACAGAGGCAACCTACCGAGATGTTTCATTCACAAGCGCAAGGCATTCAAGCATACACGCGCGCACTCTTATATACACCACATGTGTATGTACGATGGCCCATATATATATATATATATATATATATATATATATATATATATATATATCTACCCACACATATATATGCATACACCTACACACATGTATGGATGTATGCTTGTGTAACTATATATCCGCTGACTGTATATATATGACTATGTGTACGCGGGTATATACATGTGTGCATGTGCGCGCATGCGTGTGTGCATGTGCGCGCATGCGTGTGTGCGTGTATGCATGCGTGTATGAAGAATTGCATCTATGTTTTAGGTAAGAAAAATATTTTGTGATCGCTATAAATTTTTTGTGTAAAGGTGGCGGCATATCTTCCAAAATACCGGGAATCGAAAGTGAAAGCGTGCATTCCAAATGGAGATTACAATGGTTTGCCATTATTCTTTCTCTTTCTCTTCATTCCCGCGAACTGTTGCCAAACCAATTCGCTACCGAAATCATGCTGTACAGGCCAGGCCACTTTACTTGTCTCTCAGCCAAATTTGTTTCGAAAGCCTTGTTAAAAACCTTCGTAGATTCATCAGCGAAACCGTTGTTTCCAATACGGCTCTTTCAAAGAATTATGAATTTAGCAGCGACATGTACTTTGAACATGAGCGAGGTACTTTCCTCACTGTTCGTCGTCACAGCACTTAACAAGTAGATCTCAATCTCCAAGATGAGACTATCGGCAAAAGTAATGGAGACGAGTACGTTTTAAATCACTGAATGACTCGGTGCTCTCTAAAAGCAAGTCATTTCGTCGGAGTTTTTCCATTTCTGAGATTCACTCCAGCAGGTTTCAAAGAATACTATTATTCCTGCAGACGCTAGAGATCGGTATAACTTTAAACTGCATCCGGTAGTGGGGTACTTGTTCGGGAGTTCCAAACCTTTGAGGAGTGTGGAATTAACTCACAGCCATTATTGTTCCCAGATTTTCTCAAACCCGGAATAATAGCACCTGCCTGAGTCCTAGCTATGCGTTAATTATAATGTTACGGATTTGCCTCTGGAAAAAGGTCACTGACAGGCACCCCAAAAGACCCAACACAAACGAGGTCTTTCAGCTCTTTAGGCTGCTTACTGAAGAGAAGGTAACAGCATATAAAACCTGCATCCTGATAACTACCAGCATCGTAGAACTTCTTGTCTCAGATCAATACAATTTTGATGGACGAGAAAGAGAGACGGGCTCTGCACAAACCATGCCCATTACGAAGGTAAATATCTGTTGCCTTGTAAGGTTATTGAATGTTTAACAATGGTTACGGGCGTAAACCATTACACACAATCTGAGAAGAGTACCTGAAAGCAAATATGTATGGTTATAGTTAATCTGTATGTAGCATTCTCTGCTACTACCCTGGTGCTACTACTCCCTTGGTGCTTGTCTTTCCTTCAAAGCATATCCATGAATGGAGATGTGGTAAATGTACATAGAACGTGGGACGCGGTCCTGGAAACAGCTCAGGCACAGGTGAAGTGGTTAAGTTCTTGTCTGTAATACCGTCAACCAGTGATGAAAAAGACAAAACATTGTTTTTATATATATATATATATATATATATATATATATATATATATATATATATATATATATAAAGCATCTTATATCTTACCTATACCTTAACATACGGCACCCGACTGAGCCATGCGGAGGATCACGTCACCGCACAAGGCACTCTGACAGTGCCTTCTGCTGGGCCCCGATCCTAAACACCGGAAATCAATTGAACCAAACCCCTTTGTGTTTATATAAGCTGTTGGCCAACCGTACAAGATCTTGATGATTTCATACATCTACAAGTATATACAACGGAAGTCTTTCAATATCTCCCTCATCACTGTTTCGTTGCTTCTTTTTCCGCGCCAGTATAATTTCACTTCTCAAACGTGTCGCCTATTCCTCCTAAATAAACAGCAGCTGACAGTCAACAGATGCTATTGGTATACAGAATGAAGAGCGAACAAGGCTCTTGGAAGTCTGTTATGTTAATGACCAAGACATTTGCAGAAATAGTCTTTGAAATATTGGCCAACCACTTGATCACTCCCAATCAGGTGAACATAATAGACAGACATACTTATTAGGAAATGTGATAGACAAAAGGTTGTGATTATTAAGTCTTTATCTGGTGAATATTGTACCACTTCACAAGGATTAGGGATTAGTGACATCAGAGTAGGATTGAGACAGAACCAAAGACATAAGACGATCTGGAGAAGGAAGTACTAAGTCATATGTTGTAGACTGAAGAGGAGAAGAGAGAGATATAGATAGATAGATAGATAGATAGATAGATAGATAGATAGATAGATAGATAGATAGATCTACAAAGTTAGTGACGAAGAAAGATAGAAAGGGAGAGAGAGAGAGAGAGAGACTTGCAACCTCAGTGAAACGTGTTGAAAAAGGACTGCTGGTGATTTTCATCACCTGTTGTTGAAAGCTAAGAGCAGTTAATATGGCCTTTGCACAGGTCAAATATGTCCCAAACATATTTACTTAAGTGATCTAAAAATGTTTGTTTACTTGCAACACGACTGCATTCAGGTGTCAGCTTCAGTGATTTGTTCTAGCCTCAGCCGACGTCGCACGAAGTAAGTTCATGTTTCGATACTAATTTCCGCTAAGGGAAACAAAGGTTTCTAAAGTCATTTCAGGGTTGTTTCACTTTGCGGTACAACAGTGTTGATGATAAGCTGAGAAGCTAGAAATGCATTCATCAATTATGTTAAAGTTCGCCTTGAAATGACTGCTAGTGTTTTTCAACACCTAAAGTTGTGGGCACTCCGTTGCTTACGCCGTCGAGGGTTCCGGTTGATCCGATCAACGGAACAGCCTGCTCGTGAAGTTAACGTGCAAGTGGCTGAGCACTCCACAGACACGTGTACCCTTAACGTAGTTATCGGGGAAATTCAGCATGACACAGTGTGACAAGGCTGACCCTTTGAATTACAGGCACAACAGAAACAGGAAGTAAGGGTGAGAGAAAGTTGTGGTGGAAGAGTACAGCAGGGTTCGCCACCATCCCCTGCCAGAGCCACGTGGAGCTTTAGGTGTTTTCGCTCAATAAACACTCACAACGCCAGGTCTGAGAATCGAAACCGCGATCCTATGTCTGCGAGTCCGCTGCCCTAACTGGGCCATTGCGCCTCCACAAACACGTAAAGTAAGAAATTGCCTAAAGTAAGACATTCTCAACGGCAAACACCAGCGAATACAACCTTTGCACATGTCGAATGCGTCGGAAGCATATTCGAACTGATGTTTCTTTACTCGCAACATTACTTTCGCGCGCTACAACAATATTGGAGGCGCAATGGCCCAGTGGTTAGGGCAGCGGTCTCGCGGTCGGAGGATCGCGGTTACGATTCCCAGACCGGGCGTTGTGAGTGTTTATTGAGCGAAAACACCTAAAGCTCCACGAGGCTCCGGCAGGGGGTGGGGTGGGTGGCGACTCCTATTGTACTCTTTCGCCCCAACTTTCTATCACTCTTTCTACCTGTTACTTGAGTAATGCTGCGATGAACTGGCGTCCCGTCCAGCTGGTAAGAACACATACGCCACAGAAACCGGGAAACCGGGCCCATGAGCCTGCCTAGGCTTGAAAAGGGTGCATAAAATATATAAAAAAACAACAATATTACTTATTTTGTTATTCTAACGAACGTCTGCTGGAGTGTTTCACCCAACCTCATTGGTGAAGCCCAGTTGATCCGGTTTAGTTTAGCCTGAAATTTACGTTTGGCGTTATTAATTGCAATTCGGATGCCAACCCACTGAAGGAATTATCTTATTATTAAAATTTTCTTTTTTTTTATGAGCCCTAATAGCCATAAGGCTGTTTAATCGGCTTTCATGGTATATGACTGAAATCACATTTGTTGAACAGGCCGTTAATCCGTTTCAGGGTTTAAGTTCCGCAATTTTTGAGGGGAGGAGACAAGTCAATAACATGTATTCCAGTACTTGATTGAAACTTTATTTAAATGACCTTGAACGGATAAAAAGCAAAGTTAGCCTCTCCAAGATTTGAACTCGAACAAAGTGACCCGCGTGATTATTTTCTTAGGTCTAGATGCATATGTCGGCCTCATTTACCAAAGCAATAAGTTACGGGAACGTAAACAAACCATGACTGGTCGTCGAGTGATGTTTGTGTGTGTTTGTGTGTGTGTGTGTGTGTGTGTGTATGTGTGTGTGTGTGTGTGTGTGTGTGTGCGTGGTAGGGAAAGACCGACACATATTTATGTAGATACAATGAGCTTCCACGCAGTTATTGTCTATCAAATCCACTCTCAATGGTATTGATCTGCCCGGGGGCACGGTATGTACGGCCCAAGGTACCATGCTGTGAGGTTGGATTCGAAACTACGTAGTTGCAAAGCGACCTATGTCACGCTCAACTTATGTTGCTATTATTTTTTTTGAGAGAAACTGTCTTGGGAAAAATGGAGTAATTCCGTGTAGATTATAAAAAGCACACGTGTGCACGTACACATGCGCTTCCATACGCACACTCAGTTACACACATATGCACAGAGGTACAAAAGATAGTCTGAGATGTCATCGACCTAAAATATGTCAAATATACAACGCTGTTAATATTCACTTGTCATAGAGATTCGTCAAAAAACAGACGTAAACAATGCTTATGCAGACACAGAAAGACTAACACGTACAGAGATACATACATGCTTATATATATATATATATATATATATATATATATATATATATATATGTATATATATATATATGTATATATATATATATATATATATATATATATATATATATATATATATATATATATATATATATATATATATATATATATATATATATTCATATATATATATGCCTACACATATGTAATTTTTTGCATGTAAATACACACACACACACACACACACAAACATGTATATGTATATCATGCCATTCGTATATTGGTCTATATACTGCTAATGCTACAGGTCATTCCCATCATCAGCTGTCATGTGAAGGTCATGGTTTCGACACCTACCGACAGAATCACACGTGCTCCAACGGAGATCAGACAGTTTAATGTCTTTCAGTGACCCTTCAAATATATCAACATTCACAAGACTAATGCAAAACATGCAACAAAAAGGCATCTTGGGTGGTCGCATGACTTGCTAGAAATAGCAGTAAAACATCGCTGAAATGATCTAATAACACCATTTTTAATGCAAATGAGGAAATGAAATAACGGATAATATTGAAAGAGATGAGCTTGAAAAATTGTTTATAAGTTCACGGTTGATTGACTGGCCTTTGATCGTAGTTCTACAGAAGCAGAGCTGAGAGGATGCTAAGCAACCGCTAAAACAACAACAATACAGCGACAACAAACAACAAAATAAAAACTCCTCAGATCGATGATAAATATATTCTGTTCAGTGCATCTGTGATGATGTCATCTGCTGGAAGGTGATGCTTTGTTTATCTGTGTTTATCGATGCCTGCCTTAGTCTGCTCTGTGGTGTCTTTCTCCTGGCTGTTATCGTACGATGCCAGGTATATGTGTATTCGTGTGTGTATATATATGCATAAACATACACATATGTATATATGTATGTATATACATATATACATACATATGTATATATAGAGAAGTGTGTATATATGCACATACATACATATATGTATATATGTATGTGTATATCTATCTATCTATCTATCTATCTATCTATCTATCTATCTATCTATCTATCTCTCTCTCTCTCTATATATATATATATATATATGACCGTTGACTGAACACTATTCAATTTTTTTTCCGTGTTTTTCTCCTTGTCTCCGTATTCTTTCTGTTGAAGAGCGTAGCTCGAAACGTCAAAGACTTTCCGTATTCCCGAGCGTCATACTAATATATACTTTTGTTATTTACACCACCTGTCCTCGTCTGTTGTTGTTATTTGTATATTCTCCCATATATATATATATATACATACATACATATATGTACATGTATATAATATATATATTTATATATGTATACGCTGAGACCCCCTTCGGTCATGATTGACCATGGAATTGTACCTAAAAAGTTACCCTCCCAGGCACAAGCCCGGGCAAGGTTGTTTATGGAAGACCAGCAGTCGCCCATGCATACCAGCCTCCCTTCTCCAGGCCACCGATGTTATCCAAGGGAAAGGTAAACGCCAATACAGCTTGGCCCCTATGACGTCACGACTCATTTCTACTGCTGAATAAACTGGAGCAACGTGAAATAAAGAGTCTTGCTCAAGAACACAACACGCAGCCCGGTCCGGGATTCGAACTCACAACCTCACGATCGTAAGCACGACGCTCTAACCACTGAGCCATGCACCTTCACGTATATATGTGTATATATATATATATATATATATATATATATATATATATATATATATATATGTATATATATATATGTGTACGTATGTATATATACATATGCATGTATGTATGTATGTATGTGTGTATGTATGTATGTATGTATGTATGTATGTATGGTATCCAGATGACACAGGATAGGTAAGGCTGTGTAAGTGTTACGGGTGAACCGTAGTTAGACTCCCAGCACCATAATAGTACGAGTGAGGAGTCTAATGCGGGTCTTCTATGAGCATGTCTACGTTAAATAAAATGTGACAACAAAGTCAAGGCTGCGTGGAATTTACAAGACATTTGGCGTTTCTCAACAGAGGAGTAGAAAAGACATACCGTTAGGTTATTATGTGTTATATTTCCAAATCATCTCAACAGAGTATTGAGATGATTCGGAAACATAACACATGATAACCTAACCGTATGTCTCTTCTACTTCTCTGATGAGAATTTGCACATAACAGTAATTTAATTATTGGAATTTAATCTTTGAGCAAAATTGAAACAGCTGTAAGAGAACGTTAGATTTTTGCAGTTAATAAATTATATTAATGCTACATTTTCTGAATTTTAATTAGAATGCATACATGTAGTCTTATAGGCGGCGAGCTGACAGAATCGTTAGCACGCCGGGCGAAATGCTTAGTGGTATTTCGTCTACCGCTACGTTCTGAGTTCAAATTTCGCCGAGGTCGAATTTGCCGTTCATCCTTTCGCGGTCGATAAATTAAGTACCAGTTGCGCACTGGGGTCAATGTAATCGACTTAATCCCTTTGTCTGTCCTTGTTTGTCCCCTCTACGTTTAGCCCCTTGTGAGCAATAAAGAAATAAGAAACGTCAGCACGCAGGGTGGAATGCTTAGCGGTATTTAGTCTGTCTTTACATTCTGAGTTCAAATTCGGCCGAGGTCGACTCTGCCTTTCATCCTTTCGAGGTCGATAAATTAAGTACCAGTTGCGTACTGGGGTCGATCTAATCGATTGGACCCCTCCCCCCAAATTTCGGGCCTTGTGCCTAGCTAGAGTAGAAAAGAAATATTGCATACACGTACACTCACACACACATATTTGTATATACATCAATATACACTCGCGCATATGTATATATATATATATATATATATATATATATATATATATATATATATATATATATATATATATATATACATCCATGCACACACACACATATATATACATCCATACACACACACACACACACACATGTATAAATAAACCAAATCCGCTTTCATTTCATTCTCCTTTGTTGTCTAGGAACTCCATTAAATTCAGGAAAAATAATAAGTGAATAATAGCTATATAAATAAATAAAAAAACAAACAATTAAAAAAAAAAATTCTCGCATATATGTCTGATCAAAATGAATCTTGACTTCACTCCAAATTCCTCGTTATATTTTCTCAGACTTTTTGTTCCCATTGATTTTCGTAGAAATTTAGCGAAATCATTCAAATTACACCAAATAAATATTGCGTAATTTTTTCTTTTATTTAAACTAGTTAAATCATTTTTATATTTGGTGATATTAAAACAGACGTTATTGTCTTCACCAAATTTCTTCTCGAGTTTTATGACATTCAATTTCTTTCTTTCTTTCTTTCCTTCTTTCTTTCTTTCTTTCTTTCTTTCTTTTTCTTGCATTATTGTTGCGTATATGTTTTGTCACAATGGTAATTTAAAAGCTGTATGAACAGAGACATTTCACTCAAACATACATATATACGTACGTACATGCATACATAGATACACACCTATCTATCTATCTATCTATCTATCTATCTATCTATCTAACTGTATGTCTGTCGCTCTACCTATCTATCTGTCTGTCTGTCTGTCTGTCTGTCTGTCTGTCTATCTATCTATCTATCTATCTATCTATCTGTCTATCAATCTATTTACACACATGCATACACATACAGGCACACACATATATGTATGCATATACATATACACATATAACTATATCAGTATGTATATGTATATATATATATGTGTG
Source organism: Octopus bimaculoides (assembly GCF_046866305.1). Taxonomy (NCBI): domain Eukaryota; kingdom Metazoa; phylum Mollusca; class Cephalopoda; order Octopoda; family Octopodidae; genus Octopus; species Octopus bimaculoides. The sequence goes on along the minus strand of NC_142938.1, from coordinate 64,607,370 downwards.
TATAAATATGTATCTATATAAATATATATATGTGTGTGTGTTTGTGTGTGTATGCGTAAGTATACAGATAACCACGCATGCACTGAATTTGAAAGTATCTGCTTTTGAGAACATATGTTGTAAACAAAAAGAAACAAAATGAAAATGTACACACAAACACACACACATATACACACACATAAAATTTCTAAGGTGTCTAAGAAATTAAACATGTGTTAGAATTTAATAAACAAAACTGACATGATACCATAGGAAATACATAATACGTATTTGTAACCAAAATAAAAATAAAAATAAAAAGCACTTGTAAGTATACAAAATATAGTTTCTTCACGTGATGACAAAAGCAAATTTTATTTCTAATGAAGGTACAGAGATATTTGTTGGTTTAGAGATTTTTGTGCTTCATATATTTATTTGTATTTTAAATATCTATCTATCTATCTATCTATCTATCTATCTATCTATCTATCTATCTATCTGCCTGTCTGTCTGTCTGTCTGTCTGTCTGTCTGTCTGTCTGTCTGTCTGTCTGTCCGTCCGTCTGTCCGTCCGTCTGTCTGTCTGTCTGTCTGTCTGTCTCCATGCCTGCTTTTCTATCTATCTATCTATCTATCTATCTTGTGCAAATTGCTCCGCCACCGTCCCTCAACAGGGAAGGCAAGGCAGTGTTCATCATACTGGTGGCCATGGTGAAAGAATGTGTGTGGTGGACCCGAGCGAAAGGATTAGAGACGAAAACTTACCTCTCTGGCCAATCGCTCATCAACTTTTTCAAGTATCACTTGAAAAGGAAGGTGAGAATAGAGAGACAGTTTTTGTCTCGTAAAAGTTTCATTAAAAGGTGGGTGAATGTAGCAAAGATGGTGCGTGCGAGTGACGATACCTCTTTGAGCATGGTTACCATGGTCTTTTCCGTAGGCTTTTCTCTCCATGGATAAACCTAATGTCACCCCATTTTACACAATTGACATTTTCTGTGATATACGATACCCTTTTTTTCTTTTTTTTTCCCCTACCGATCCCTTTTGATCGGATTTGTTAATTCTTATTTTACCTTTTTTTTTTTTTAAAGAAAGCTCTACAGTTGTATTTGTCCCCTCTGTCTGCAGCCCTGTGTGGCTAATAAAAGAAAGTTATCTATTTATCTATCTGTCTGTCTGTCTGTCTGTCTGTCTGTCTATATATCTCTCTGTCTATCTATCTATCTATCAGTCTGTCTGTCTGTCTTTCTATCTATGTGTCTGTCTATCTATCTATGTGTCTGTCTCAATTTATCTATCTGTCTGTCTATCTATCTATCTATCTATCTATCTATCTATCTATCTATCTATCTATCTATCTATCTATCTATCTATTTATCTATCTATATATATATATATATATATATATATATATATATATATATATATATATATATATATATATATATATATATATATATATATATATATATACCAATCTGTAAGGTGTTCGAGATAAATTTGACAGTTTACATGAAAGGAAAAGAAAACAATATCCCATACAAAAATTAAAATATTTGAAAAAAAATTCGAAAGAATATTGACTAAATTATGGCCAGGAGACAACAGGTTACTCAAAGTCGCCGTCCTCAGTTCCCAACACAGCCTCAAGATGACTCTGGAACCTGGCGTTTTCCCCTGTGTCTGTGGGAAGATCTTCTAGTACAGTCTTCTTCATCTTGGCTACCAGGTCGGCCTTAGTGTTGCGTGCAGAGTGGTTAGTGTCTCTTCCAGCCATGCCCCACACTTAGTAAGTCGTAGGATCACAGTCGGTGGAATTCGGAGTCCAGAAATGTGGCTGGTGAAGTCATAAAAATTTTCCGAAAAACCACTGCTGACTCTTTCCAGAAGTATGGTAAGGAGCCGATTCCTGCAACCCTCTGCAGTCAGGGAATGACCATGGTCTCAAGAAGCTTCACATAGTCATCTGAACTGGGCCTAAGGCCCTGTTCAATGATGTTGGGATAAATTTCGGCGTGCAGATGCAATCCGAACGCCTGCTGTGTCCCTTTGTATTGGTAGGGCTTCGTAGTCTCTATTGCAGCTGTGCAATTCTCGGTTACAGCTTTTGCAGTATTCACATAAACAGTTGTCTTGAGGTCAGCATTTTGATACCCGGCGGGAATAAGCAGATTAGAGGTGATCCTTTTCCAATATTCAGATGGCTTCCAGTTCTCCATGCCAGCTGACTTTTTCTCAACACCTTTAATCCTGATGCTCTTCAACACCGTTGACTATTCACCAGTACAGTAAGCTCTTCCTGAAATAAAAAGAAGACAAACATTGTCAAATTTAGCTTGAATACTCTGTACTTACGTACATACGTATGTATGTTATTTCTTTACTACCCACAAGGGGCTACACACAGAGGGGACAAACAAGGACAGACAAACGGATGAAGTCGATTATATCGACCTCACTGCGTAACTGGTACTTATTTAATCGACCTCGAAAGGATGAAAGGCAAAGTCGACCTCGGCGGAATTTGAACTCAGAACGTAGCAGCAGACGAAATACCGCTAAGCATTTCGCCCGGTGTGCTAACACGAACACCAACGCAAGCACACGCGCGCGCGCGCACATATCAGAAGCAAGCTTCCTGACCACAAGGTTCCGGATTCAGTCCCTGGCACCTTGAAAACTATCTACTACTATAGTCTCGGGCCGACCAAAGCCTTGTGAGTAGATTTGGTAAACGGAAACTGATAGAAGCCCGTCGTACATATATATATATATATATATATATATATATATATATATATATATATATATATATATATATATATATATATATATATATATGTATATATGGATATATTTATATGTGCGTGTGTTTGCTTCTGGACTTTCCCTCCACCTTGACAACCGATGTTGGTGTGTTTACGTCTCCGTAACTTAAAGCGATGCTCCAGCATGGCTGCAGTCATATGACTGAAACAAGTAAAAGAATTTTTAAAATCACATATACACATACATATATGCACGCACACACACACGCACACACATACGCACACACACACACACACATATCATTACGTCACAAGTGATTACACTGCAGCAATGATATTTGTAATTTGTCTTTCACTTTCAGCTTTGGTGTGTATATATATTCAAATGCACATAGCGTATAGTATATATATATTGATTCGAAACTTTATTCTACGCTCTTCTTCGGCTAATAATACTCAACGAATGTGTCTATGTTCATAAATTCTGATGATCAAATTTTCTCCTTTCTCTCATCTGTAGCATTAATCAATACACACACACACACACACACACACACACACACACACACACACACACACACATACACACACACACACACACACACACACACACACACACACATGTATGTATGTATAAAATGTTGTGTGTCATCAATATATATTCAATACGCTCCGTGTATTTGTATTTATGTGTATTCCTCTGTTAATTATTCTACTTCATATATTCCACTATATTCCAATGTTACCTTTTACATTCGACTTACTGAGCTGTATCACGTTTTCAACTTCAACCTAATCATGAATTTCTCGATTTAAGCGGAACAAAAACCGAACAACTTGAAATTACATATTGAAATGTATGAAGGCCAAAGTATGTTGCTGCCGCCTCATGTCTGTACAAGAAATATAGTTCTCCAGGAATTTCTTTTAGAGATAGTGAATAATAACGCTTATTATGTACATTCGTAAGGTTTGCACGGAATGTGTACAATATGTACATATTCCAGATGAAAATGAGTAACTTCTGATTTTTCGTTATTTTCTTCCTTACCTTTTTGAAATCATTACATTGCAAGTGTGGAGGTGCAATGGCCCAGTAGTTAGGGCAGCGGACTCGCGATCATAGGATCGCGGTTTCGATTCCTAGACCGGGTGTTGTGAGTGTTTATTGAGCGAAAAAACACCTAAAGCTCCACGAGGCTCCGGCAGGGGATGGTGGCGATCCCTGCCGTACTCTTTCACCACAACTTTCTCTCACTCTTACTTCCTGTTTCTGTTGTGCCTGTAATTCAAAGGGTCAGCCTTGTCACACTGTGTCACGCTGAATATCCCCGAGAACTACATTAAGGGTACACGCGTATGTGGAGTGCTCAGCCACTTGCACGATAATTTCACGAGCAGGCTGTTCCGTTGATCGGATCAACTGGAACCCTCGACGTCGTAAGCGACGGAATGCCAACAACAAAAACATTGCAAGTATTGCATCATCGTTTTGTGTTACTACATTATATTTAGGGGTTAAAATTGGTGAGCATAGTTGTTTTTGAAGTTGAGGGAATCTGAAATATAGTCAGGTGGTAGGACCTCGTTTTTCAAGAAAATGTTCCTCAACTTTGACCCGATTGTAACTGAAGTCGCTAATAAAATATCTGGATAATTTTTGGTGCTTAACAGTCAATATTATTTTCTCTGTGGATTCCGTCAATTTTTTCCTATATTAATGTTTTATTTGATAATTTACAAGTTTAAAAAATGTCTAAAATGGGGTAAAATGAGTAATGTCGAATTTCAATAATTTCTTCTCTTTAAATATATCAATATTTATATATCGGCTTGCGAAGACCTGTTGGGGCAAGCGAAAGCGAAATCGTGATGGCACCTGTACCAGTAGATCACTAAGAACACCGTCGGAGCGTGATCGTTGCCAGAGCACCACCTGTCTGGCTTCCGTGCCGGGGGCACGTAAATAGCACCATTTGAGCGTGACCGTTTCCAACGTCGCCTTCCTGGCACTTGTGCCAGTGACACGTGAAAAGACATTCGAACGAGATCGTTGCCAGTACCGCTGGACTGGCTCCTGTGCAGGTGGTACGTAAAATACACCATTTTGAGCGTGGCCGTTGCCAGTACCTCCTGACTGGCCTTCGTGCCGGTAGCATGTAAAAGCACCCACTACACTCTCGGAGTGGTTGGCGTTAGGAAGGGCATCCAGCTGTAGAAACTCTGCCAAACTAGATTGGAGCCTTGTGTAGCCATCTAGTTCACCAGTCCTCAGTCAAGTCGTCCAACCCATGCTAGCATGGAAAGCGGACGTTAAACGATGATGATGATGATGATGATGATGATGATGTATCAAGAAAAGCCACTCCAGCAGATCGTGAAGAAGCTATAGAAAATATTCTAATGTTGAGTTTTTTCTGTTTTTGCTTAGTCGAGTTTTATTACTTTCATATCACGTGCCATTTTTCCTTGCTCCTCTTTCATTTGACCCAAGCATTTAAAACTGCACTTCTGATCTTTCTGATGTTTCGGGATGGAAACTGCAAATTTACCTTATCTTATCATGCTCATTTTTCCCCAGCCAAATTTATCTTTTATATACTAAAAGGGAGCGGCGATAATTCTTTGAAATAGTGATCTGATTATGTTATAATGCTTTTAATGCATTCATTTAAAGGTGGCCATTTACTTCGCTGATATAGTTTTTGTAAGGTAGTGAAACATCTGTAAAGCATATTCTATCTGAAAGTCAAAACTACAGTAAAACCTCTTCAATGTGCCTCGCCCATCCCCCCATATCTGTTGGTTCACCAGAAGCGATAAATTAATTACAAGACTCAATACAAATGTAAAGCAATCTGTAAGAAATTATAACTGAAAGACTTCAATTTCTAGTACAGATAATGATCGAAAATGAGTAATTCTGAGTACTGGAAATTGGAGCCTTCTGGTTATGATAAATATACATATATAAGTGGGAAATTTGACTGGCGACTGTTAGTGTTGCCACCTACAGTTGTTTTCGGAGTAAGAGGGGAGGGAGAGAAACACAGAGAGAGAGAGAGAGAGAGAGAGAGAGAGAGAGAGAGAATTTACTAAGAAATAAGAGAGAGGGTGAAGTCCCATTTAAGGGAAGAGAACTGCTTCAGGATTTATAATTATATATATATATATATATATATATATATATATATATATATATATATATATATATATATATACATATACATACACATATATAAACACATATATATATATACACACACATACACACATATACACACACATATACACACACAGAGGCATGAAAGAAGTAAAGATTGTCTTTGAATCTATGTCTGTTGAATCAAGGTTCACCTTCGGCTAGACAAATAGCCTTTCTACTACATGCACAAGGCCTGAAATTTTGGGGGAGGCAACAAATCGATTACATCGATTCTAGAACATAAATGGTACTTATTTCATCGAACCCCCCCCCCCCCCCCCCAGGGATGAAAGACAAAGTCGATCTCGGTGGAATTTGAGTTCAGAACG
>NC_142938.1:64593584-64596084 GCF_046866305.1 Octopus bimaculoides | reverse complement strand
ATGCATATGTATGCATACATATATGCGTGCGTGTGTGTGTGTGTCTATGAATGTTTCCATGTCTGTATTTGGTCCACTCAACGACTGGTTGACAGCCGGTGTACGTTTGTTGACGTCCCCGTAACATAGCAGTTTGGCAACAATAAAATCATAGAGTAATTTATTAGATATAATTTACAAGACTTAAAACTACGTAAGTACTGCGCTCGATTTGGTTAATTAGTACCCAGTTAATGTATATATATATATATATATATATACATATATATACGTGTGTGTGTGTGTGTGTGTATGCACACACACATTCACACATGCCCGCACACGCACACACGTAATTAATAAATACATGTTACAATTGTGCAGTAACTGAACGGTTTTGGTAGCGTAACGTGCACGATACGGCAATCGTTCTAATTCAAAATGATTCATTTTAAGCTTGGGCAACTGATGGATCTACAGAGCGCAATAGAAACCTGTGATTACTACATTATGCGAACATGAAACTTCAAGTAGTTCACCGTCACCTAATGTATTCCATAAATGCTATCTATCTCAAGCAAAACACACACACACACACACATATATATACTTATACACATACATATATACATACATACATATACATACATATATATATATATATATATATATATATATATATATATATATATATATATATATATATATATGTATATATATATATATATATATATATACCTCTGTTCTCTACCTCTCTCTGTTGCTCCCACGTGATCGGCGCTCGGCCAAGCATGATCTTTCTTGGCCTGACTCCCGCTCGCAAAACACCTTATTGTACTGTCTCCTGACTGTCATCTATGTTTGTTGCCACAAGGCTTCCCCTTCACACACCAACTTAACTTAACTTGTCGTTTTAGTCGAAAGACACCTGTTGTTTTTCTTGTTGTTTGTATTTGTAATCGTGTAACATTTTCTCCATTTTCTCATTTTGTTTTTCCGTGTTGTTGCACATATTCGCCCACTTTCTTCCAAGAATTTAATGTCCTTAGCTTATATTTTTGGGGCCTACAAATTTTGAATAGTCTCAAGTGTAACAGGCCGAAACTGCGAAGATGATTGGAAGCTTGACTGATGAATAGAAAGCCAGGAGTGTTCCGTCCTGGTTTTTCTGTCCGTCTTTGTATTATCCATCTGTCCGTATGTTTTTATTGTCGTTCATTACGTTCTTGTTCCGTTTATATATATATACTTCATAAATAATATTTTATAAACAAACCCAAAAGGCTTTGGGAGTTACGGAGAGAAAGCTGCTATGGAAGACTCATAGTATAATAACTGTACAATAACTGTATATGATATATATCATAATGATATCTATTGTCCGATTTGAAGCGACAATTTTTTTAATTATAAACAAATGACCGAAAGATGATGAGTTAATCCCAGGTTGGAGATTAAATATCATTATGATATATATTATATACAGTTATTATACACTACATATATATATATATATATATATATATATATATATATATACATACACACATAAACATAAGGACACATACACACAGATACATGCGGAGACAGACTTATGCACTCAGATATAGATATTAACAGATGTATGCATTATCTAATAACATGTTACCATGCCTACAAATGTACAAAACCTTGAATGGAAATTAGAAAACGCACAAACGTAAGATATTTCTGTGAGCGTGTTTGTGTGCGTGTGTATATATATATATATATATATATATATATATATATATATATATATATATATATATATATATATATATATATTTATATATTCATACATACATACATACATACGCATGCACATATATATATATATATGTGTGTGTGTGTGTGTATGGACACACAAACACACACATGTACACGTACATATATATATATATATATATATATATATATATATATATATATATATATATATATATATATACATGCTTACATGCAACTAGACAACCTTTTAAATGATGTGATGCATTACGTTAGCCTTCCTGATATTTGCGCAACAATATGCAGTTGCACCCAATACAAGTACAACTCTGCTGCAGCTGCTGCAGATGCTACTGCTACAGGTGCAGCAGCTTTTGCTGCTTTTAGTGCACAATGCATTAAGATAATCTCGTGATCGGTTTATTAATGATTCGACGTAGGAATTGTTACAACTCTCTGTCTGTATGTCTGTTCCTCTGGCATTCTGTCTGAATTACTTGTCTGCCTGCCTGCCTGTCTGCCTGCCTGCCTGTCTGCCTGCCTGCCTGTCTGCCTGCCTGCCTGTCTGCCTGCCTGCCTGTCTGCCTTTGCTTGAGAATACTGGCAGACATATTGGCTTACAATTCTCTCTTTCTGTATTTCTGTCTCTGAAGCTGTTTTTGTTTGTATGAGTGTGTGTGTGTGCACACACACACACACACACACACACATATATATATATATATATATATATATATATATATATAAATGTATATTTTTATATATGTGTATATGC
>NC_142938.1:64581084-64591084 GCF_046866305.1 Octopus bimaculoides | reverse complement strand
TTTTTCATTTCCGTTGTCATTTTTATTTTTTCTTCCTTTTTTTTTTTATTCACATCTGTTCAACCTTGGTACAGAACAGGTTGTCGCTTGAAATATATACCTGCATATATATATGACTTATAATCCCCAATCCTGTTCATACAACGACTGGGGCATAACTGGTCGGTATACAGCACTTACTCGGTTTTACCTGTATCTTTTGGGGTTTGGTTAAATCCAATACCCTCCTCAACCTTCCTTATATATATATATATATATATAAATATATATATATATATATCGGTCTGATGTTATGCATGTGGCATGTGCCATTGTTTTGCAGGATGTTTTGTGACATGAGACATCTGAGGTCACGTGGTTAAGGTAGTCTTCGTTATTCTTGTACTTATCAGAACCGTTAGAACACCGGAAAAAAGAAAAACATCTTTAATGTCTGATTTTAAATTCTGTCGAAGTGGACTTTGCCTTTTATCCTTTGTGGGGTTCGATATAATAAATACCAGTTGTGGACTGAGGGGGGGGGGGTCGATCTTATCGACTAATCCCCTCCTTCCCAAATTTCAGAGCTTGTGCCTGTAGTAGAAAGAATTATTCTCAAAAGTATATGTAAATATATTCAATTATGCGGATATGTATATATATATATGTGTGTGTCTGTGTTTATATATATATATGTATGTATACACACACACACACATATATATATATATATGTGTGTGTGTATATATATGTATATATATGTATATATATTATTCAAAGGAATTCCAGCTCATTTGCTTTGTTGAGTTGAAGAAACAATTATAGAATTCATTTGCCTCTGGCTAATCTGAAAATGGCGAATGAAGAGACACTAGAAAAATTAACAACGCATGTGATTTGCGAAATGTGACTCTCAATGTATCGACAGAGTGAAATGTCGTCTTTCCGTAAATAAATTAACATCCTATTGCTGCAGCATATACTGTGTAGTTACTATATTTCGTACATTCGACAGACTTCAATGCATACAAGTAGATATTTTATAATACTAATCCTTTCTATTAAAGGCACAAGGCCGGAAAATTTAGGGGAGGGTACTAGTCGATTACGTCGACCACAATGTTTCACTGGTACTTGATTTATCGACCCGGAAAGGATGAAAAGTAAAGTTGATCTCGGCGAAATTTGAAGTCAGAGCGTAAAGACCTCCGAAATGCCGCTAAACATTTTGTTCAGCGTGCTAACGATTCTGCCAGCTCGCCGCTTTAATATTTCTTTTCTACTCTAGGCACAAGGCCCGAAATTTGCGGGGAGGGGGCCAGTTGATTTGATCGACACCAATAAGCAGCTAGTAATTAATTTATCGACCCCGAAAAGATAAAAGGTAAAGTCAACCTCAGTGGGATTTGAACTCAGAACGTGACGACAGATGAAATACCGCAAAGCATTTCGCCCGGCGTGCTAACGATTCTGCCCGCTCACCGCCTTATATATTCCCTTCTACTCTAGGCACAAGGCCCGAGATTGATGGGGAGAGGTCCAGTCGATTAGATCGACACCTGTACGCAACTGGTACTTAATTTATCAACCCCGAAAGGACGAAAGACAAAGTCGACCTCAGCCGAATTTGAACTCAGAACGTAAAGACAGACGAAATACCGCTAAGCATTTCGCCCGGCGTGCTAACGTTTCTGCCAGCTCGCCGACTTCGGCGCCTTATGTATTATAATAATAATAATAATGACTAGCAAATGGTGGATGATGTAATAGAAATAACGTAATCCAGAACAAACAATATCGGAAAAAATACATTATATATTTGCTTAATCAATCGTCCAACCGAGTGGCGCAGTGGAAGCGAGATGGATCAATAACATAGAGACGAGTTGATCGAAGTTATCCTCGTCGTTGAAATGAGTTTTATTTTTGATATTTATACATAACTGAGTTGTCTACAAATATACCAATAATATCCATGTATATCAACATGCGCGAAGTACATATAATATGTATACTAACAGTGCTAGGTACATATAATATGAAATAGAAATTTATAAAGCATCATCAGGGTCACATCTGACTAGGGTACACTAAAACTAAAGTAGTCCATACTTTAACTGATGCTAACCCTAACAAACGATTTCAAACTTTGACCCTTCTCCTCTTATTGGCACAAAGCCAGTAATTTCGGGGTAATTACATCGATTCAAGTGATCAATTGGTACCTATTTTATCGAATATCGACATGACGAAAGGCAAAATTGACCCTAGGTGGAATTTGAACTCAGAATGTTAAGACGGACGAAATTCCGCTAAGCATTTTTGCCCGATGTGGTAATGATTCTGCCAGCTTGCAGCCTTATACCCTGTTCTAACATTGGTTTCAAATTATGGCACAAAGCCAGTAATTTCAGGAGAGGCGTTAAGTCAGTTATATCGACCGTAGTATTCAACTGGTGCTTATCATATCGACGCCGAAATGATGAAAATCGAAATCAACCACGGTGGAATTTGAACGTGAAGACGGACGAAACACCGCTAAGCAATTTGCCCGGCGGGGTTAACGTTTCCGCCAGCTCACCACCTTATACTCTACCCTAATATTAATTTGAAATTTTAGCTCGGGGCTAACTATTTCGGGTGAGGGAGCAAGTTGATTCCATCGATCCTAGTACTCAACTGAAACTTAATTTATCGACCCTGAAAGGGCGAAAGGCAAATTCGACCTCGCAGAATTAGAACTCAGTACGTGAAGTCAGACAAAATGCCGCTAAGCATTTTATCCGGCCTGCTTAACGATTCTGCCAGCTCGCTACCTTATACTCTACCTCTAATATTACTGAAGCTTTACTCCAACTCAAAAATCCTCGGGTTAACTTTAACCAGTTTGTTAAAAAAACAAAAAATATTGCTTCAATAGCTTCGAAACTAAAATCTTTTTATATATGTTTTAATTCATTATGAATTAATTATTTAACAATTTATAAATTGGCTAAATTGTATAATTAGTAAATGCGCTAATTACTTACCCGTAATAGCGTGTCTAGTCGTTTGAATCTTTAGATTCAGTTATATCATATTTCTGGTCAAAGCATTTGTCAATTGGTTTCTATTGACTTTGTCTGGCTATTGTTCCTCATTACATAAACATAATACAATAGTTTCATTTTAATTAAGTTAACATTATAAAATTAGAGAAAAATGTAGACTTAATTAAGTAACAATACGAAATAGAAAAACACAGACATTTAATTATAACGTGGTGATCTGGCAGAGTTGTGAGCACGCCAAATAAAAATATTTCGCCGCTTTTATTCCTGCTTTACGTTTTGTGTTCGAATTTCGCCGCTGTTGACTTTGCCTTTCGTTCTTTTCGGAGTCGAAAAATTAGTACTAGTTGAGCAATGGGGTCGATGTAATCGACTAGCCTTCTCCTCCAAAATTTCAGTCCTTGTATTTATATTAGAGAGAATTATTATTAAGGCGGCCTGCTGGTTGGATCGTTAGCACGTCAAACAAAATGCAAAGCGGTATTTCGTCTGCTTTTACTCTTTTACTTGTTTCAGTCATTTGACTGCGGTCATGCTGGAGCACCGCCTTTAGTCGAGAAAATCGACCCCAACACTTATTCTTTGTAAGCCTAGTACTTATTCTATTGGTCTCTTTTTGCCGAACCGCAAAAAGTGTCTACGGGGACGTAGACACTCCAGCATCAGTTGTCAAGCGATGGTGGGGGAACAAACACAGACACACACACACACACACACACACACACACACACACACACACATATATATATATATATATATATATATATATATATATATATATACGACGGGCTTCTTTCAGTTTCCGTCTACCAAATCCACTCACAAGGCTTTGGTCGGCCCGAGGCTATAGTAGAAGACACTTGCCCAAGGTGCCACGCAGTGGGACCAAATTCCGCCGAGGCTGCCGTTGCCTTTCCTCCTTTCAGGGTTGAAGAAATAAATAGCTGCTAAGCACCGGAGTCGAGTTAATCCCCTATGAAATATCAAGCTTTGTACCTTCAGTAGAACATATTATTATTAAAGGGGTGCTTGGCAGAATTGTTAACGATTTCAGCAAAATTATTATTATTATAATTGTTAAGACGGCAAGCACGCCGGTCCAAATGCTTAGCGGCATTCCGTTCGTTTTTACGTTCTGGGTTCAAATTATGCTAAGGTCGAATTTGACTTTCATCCTTTCGGGGTCGATACATTGAGTGCTAGTCAAGTACTGGGGTCAATGTAATCAACTGCCCCCCCCCTCCCTCAATATCTCAGACCTTGTGCTTCAGTAGAGAGGATTATTATTATTATTATGGCTAAGGTGGAGAGCTGACAGAAACGTTAGCACGCCGGGCGAAATGCTTAGCGGTATTTCGTCTGTCTGTACGTTCTGAGTTCAAATTCCGCCGGGGTCGACTTTGCCTTTCATCCTTTCGGGGTCGATAAATTAAGTACCAGTTGCGTACTGGGGTCGATCTAATCGGCTGGCCCCCTCCCCCCAAATTTCGGGCCTTGTGCCTAGAGTAGAAAAGATTATTATTATTATGGCTAGCAAACTAAGGCAGCGAGCTGATAAAATCGTTTGCACGCCGGGCGAAATGCCTAGCAGTATTTCGTCAGCCACTACGTTCTGAGTTCAAATTCTGCTGAGGTCGACTTTTGCCTTTCATCCTGGGGTCGATATAATCGACTAGCCACCTTGTCCCAAAATTTTCAAGGCCTTGTGCCTAGAGTAGAAATAATTATTACCGCGTCAGATAAAATGTTTAGTAACATTTCTTCCAACCTTTTACGTCCTGGGTTCAAAAACCACCGAGGTCGCCTTTGCTTTTCATCCTTTCGGGGGTTGATGAAATAAACACCATTGGGCTGACGTAATCGATTTGTCCCTTCCACAATGTGTCATGCCTTTTCTCAAAAATTAAAAAGAATTTGCTTAATAGGATTTAACGAACATATTGCAATTGAGAGTTGGCAAATACATGGAGGCCTGAGCTGCTAGAGAAAAAGTACGAGCTAAATATAAAACCAAAAACGTCTTCGTTAGATGACATATATACATACATACATACATATATATATATATATATATATATATATATATATATATATATATATATATATATATATATATATATATATATATATATATATATATATATATATGTATGTATGTATGTTTGTATGTATATATTATATCTGTGTGTGTTTATGTCTGCGAGTGTTCCCCCACAAACGCTTCACAACCGGTTTGGTTTGGTTATACCCGTAACATAGCGTTTCAGCAATAGAAGCCGATAGAATGAGTTGCGATCTTATATAAAATCCAAGATAAGTACTGGCGCCTATTTATTCGGCTGAAACGCTGCAAGGCAGTGCTCCAGCATGGCCACAGTCCAATGACTGAAAGAAGTTAGAGATAAAACGATAATATACAAAATGGCGAGCTGGAATGCCTTTGAAGTTTGAGGTCTGCTCAGTTGCGGATGACCTTGGGTTAAATAATAATTAGTGTTTTTCATCAACAACAACGGCAGTAACAGAAATAAGTGTATAGGCATCACCAACAACAGCTACAACAATAACCACTGTAGTTAGAACAATAATAAAAGAAAAAAAATGCCGCCAGTTATACGTGAAACAATAAGAACAAAGAACAAAAAATAGGTGTTACAGCTATAACGATAATAAAAGGAAAGCAGCGCCAACAAGCATAACAACAACAACAACAACAACAACAATAACCTGATTGTGTTTCTTAATGGGACATTGAAGATAACAGAAACAAGCGTTCGCGCCCGGGAGCTGGTATTTCATGAATGACGTCATTCGAAGTTTATCTCAACGGAACAGACGTTCCGGTCTTGTAAAGGCCGGAGAATGGATCCAATGTCCCTAGAAAAATGTCCAGATTAGTTTTTGTTATTATTGTTGTTGTTCTCGTCATTGTTTTTGTCATTGTTGTTGCTGTTGTTGTTGTTGTTGTTGTTGTTGTTGTCGATGTTGTTGTTTGTGTTGGTGGTGGTGGTTTCTTCTCTCTTTTTCCTTAGTTTTTCCGCTACTTGAAATCAGACAACTGAAGTGTAGAAAAATGTTTGTTGGCCTTGCTTTGAGAAAAAAATTCTCGTTAATAATTAAAACAGGCTTGTCACATTTTGATGAAAAATAAAGGGGTGCGGTGGGGAAATAAATAAATAAAAACCTACTGTGATCTCGTTGCTAGATATTACAGGCAAAATATGATACTTAGCTCACATTTAAAAAGTAAAATGAAGGCTGATTGGAAAATACAATTTATATATGGTTATATAATATTTCGGTTATATAATGTTTCGGTGTATGTGTGTGTACACACACACACACACACACACACACACACACACATAAATACACGCACACTCACACACACTTGTATCTGAAACAAATAAAAAAATAAAAGAATATATATATATATGCATATATATATATACAAATATATATATACATATACATATATTATTTATATTATATATATACACATATATATATATATATATACATATATATATACATACACACATATATATATATTAAATATATTATATATATACATATAAATACATATATATATATACATATATATATATATATATATATATATATTACATATATATATATATATATTACATATACCATATATATATACATATATATACATGTATAGATAGATAGAGAGACAGAGGGGAGACGGTCAGACGGTTGGGTGTATTGGTGGATAAACATACTGTTCTTGTCCATATATATATATATATATATATATATATATATATATATATATATATAAATGGAGTTGTTTGGTCATTGTTTAAATATCCTTTGATCATATAGAAATCGATGCTCGATTAAAGCTGGCTGACAGTTAAACGACGATAACAACAACAACAACAACAGCAACAACAACTACAAACATACAAAGGGTCCAACGAGCGAAAGTCTACATCATCGCTCGTCCCTCAAGAAATAGTAGCCAAAGACGCCATGAAATCACGCGCACTAATGAAAGAAGCGAAAAGATAGCAAGTATATTTTGAATATGTGCCTGAATAAAAGATGTTATGAGATAGCCATGACTGGAACAACTTTTATCGTAGATTATTGCCGTGATCAGTCAAGGCTGACTCGGGCTATAGAAAAGCAACAACGACCATAACAACAACAAAAACATCAACAAATGCACCAATGGAGGAAAGATTACTTCCGCTAAGAATATATATATAAAAAAAAACATTAGTGCACATCTTTTACTTTTTCTTTTTCCCTCTCTCCCTCTTTCTCTGTCTCTCTTTCTCTCTCATACACACATACACACACAAGCACACACATTAACTCACGCACACACATGCGCATACATGCATACTAATAACTTAGAAGCCGCTTTTATATTCACTGAAAAGGCGGCGAGTTTGTAGAGTGGTTAACGAGTCGGACAGCACACTCAGCGGCTTTTCTTCCAGTTTTTTACCGTTCGAGTTCAAATCCCGCCGAGTTTGGCTTTATTTTTTAACCTATCTGGCTCGATAAAGTGAAGTGGTGGGATCGATGTCCTAGTATTGCGCCTCCCCTCAATATTACTGGCCTTCTGCCAAAACTAGAAAGAATATTCAGTAGGTAGGGGGACTCCGAAAGGGATCTTAGAGAATAGCGTCCCTGCCTTCCTGAGCTAGTTTTCCACCACAATTCTTAAAAATCGTAGTAGAGGCCTTGGTCTTGGGACCACTCATGTCTAGACACTGAGGTTGGGGGTAAGCAACGGTATGCTTCCCGAAGAAAATCCAGCTCCAAATAAGCCTCGTGCTAGCAAGGGAGAATGGGCACCAGCCAGCCCAAAGGTTAGGGTGAATTGCACCTCTCTTCTTCTAGAAGGAAGGTGCAAACAGGATGCCCAAAACCGGGCAAGATGGCGAGATGGTTTGAGGGCAGTTGCTATGGCATTCAGGTAGATCCGGCTACCCCCGTTAACATGGACAAAACCCAGATTTAAAACACTGCATGATGATAATGATGATGATGATGATGATGATGATGATGATGATGATGATGATGATGATGATGATGATTCACCGCTTATTTTATTAAACGGTTATTGTTATCAAAAGTAATGGGTCTCAGATACATCCAAGATATTTTTTCATCTTCCACCGTTTACTTGTTTCAGTCACTGCACTGCAGCTACACTGGGCCACCGCCTTCTGAGGTTTTTAGTTAAACAGATCGACCCTACCTGGCTGCTTTTCTATCGATGTCTTATGCTGAACCGCTAAGTTACGGGACCGAAACAAACAAAATAGCACCGGTTTTGAAGTGGGAAAGGGTAGTAAACACAAATACTAAGTTACACGGGCTTCCACACAGTTTCCGCCTACCAAAATTCACTTACAACACATCAGTAGGTTCAGAGCTATACTAAAAGTCCGTAGCCAAGATGCCGCGCAGTAGGACTGAACCCGAAATCACGGGATTTTTAAGCGAGTTTCTTAACCACACAGCCAAGACTGCACCCAATGGTTTAAAGGTCCGTCCACAAGTGAACACAAATGGCGGATTTCTCAGTACACACACGCACACATAGTTTTGGTATCGATGTTTTTGAGGCCTGCTTAGGTTCTAAGCATATTTTTCGCTACTACACATCACAGCCAGCGGAATTTCGTCTGTCTTTACATTCTGAGTTCAAATGCCGCCGCAGTCGACTTTGCCTTTCATCTTTTCGAGGGCGATGAAATAAGGATCCCATGAAACATGGTGCAGGTATGGTATGGCTGTGTGGTAAAATGTTTGATTCACAACCACATGGTTCCGGAGTTCAAGCCCATTGTGTGGTAACTCAGGCAAGTGTTTCCTGCTAAAACCCAGGTTCACAAAAGCATTGTGAGCGGATGAGGTAGACAGAAACTGAAAGAAGCCCATAGTATACACACATACACACACATATACGTATATATATATATATATATATATATATATATATATATATATATATATATATATATATATATATATATATATATATATATATATATATATATATACATATATAGCACGGTCCTGTTCCTCTTTTCTCTTTCTGACAAAGATCCATGCTCAGAAGGCTACGACTCACCTACGCTTTTCCATCGTAAACTTTCTCTAAGCGTCAATCTAATATATATTCATTTTGTACGCCCTCCTGACTTTTGTTGTTTTTTTCTCATTTTATTTTTGGCTTGCCCCTGTATATATATATATATATATATATATATATATATATATATGTATGTATATAAACTAACAGCTACATATTACGGTTGCCAGAACATTCTAAAACAGCTTTCAAATGGACGCCACCGGAAAGGAAAACAAAGAGAGGAAAGCTGAAAACAACATGGCGCAGAACATTTATAACCGACGTGGGTGAAGTCTTCTCATGGCCGGATGCAGAGAAAACCGCACTCATCAAAAACTAATTGTGTCAATCTGATACCCAACTGGAACTGAACTGAATATAACATATGTTTATATAACTTGAAGAGAAAAATCACTGTTGCCCTTTTTGCAGTGGGTGGAAAATTCAAGTGCAGGCCCGAGTGGCTTATACTTAACAACCTATCTTCCTCAAAAAAGCCCTTGTCCAGGCTTACATATACGTGTGTTTATGAACGATCAAAGATGACTGACGGAAGACCCAAGATATATATATAGAGAGAGAGAGTCATTTTTCACTGAAGAATAGCGTTACGACACGAAACTTAAATTAGCATCAGGTTATTTAATATCTATTATTTTATTATGGCAACTCTCTAAATTTGATTTTCTATGTCTGAATGTTTACACTATAATTGTATGTGAAGGTGCGTGAAGGTGTGTATTTGTGCGTGTGTATGCGTGCGTGTGTGTATGTGTGTGTGAGTGTGTGTGTGTGTGTGTGTGTGTGTGTGTGAGAGAGAGAGTGTGTGTGTGTGTTTAGCGACTTG
>NC_142938.1:64573584-64576084 GCF_046866305.1 Octopus bimaculoides | reverse complement strand
GCTAAGTAAAAAGGAGAGTTTTTGACGTTTCGAGCATAGCTCTTCGTCGGAAAGGAAAAAGAGAACAGTTCAAAGAAGGAAACAAAAGGAAAAAATTACCAACAACATATATAAATGCATGTATATATGTATAAGTAACTATATGTATAAGTGACTATATATATAAGTGACTATATATATATATATATATATGTGTGTGTGTGTGTGTGTGTGTGCGTGTGTAAATGTATATGTATATATATATATATATATATATATATATATATATATATATAATGGAACAGTGATTATGTATATCAGGGAAATATATATATATATAAGTCGAAACAATTTGTTGGCTTTTATGTTTTTTTATAATTGTTTATGCTATATAATATTATGTTATGCTATATATTATATTCATAGTATTAATATTTAATGTAATATTGTAATATAAATAAATTATTGGATTGTTAATTGAATAGCATTATATTTATCTTTATGTATGTATGTATGTACACGACAGTCTTCCGCAGAGCTTCTGACTATCAATTTAATTCACAAGGTATTGGTCTGTCTGGTGCTACGAAGGATATACTTGCCGAAGTTGGTGCACAGTGGAATGGAGTCCGAAACCACATGGTTGCAAAGCATGCTTCTTAACCACGCAGCCATGCTTGTAGTTATATACAAAGAGATTCAGCAAAATGTACTGTACGAAAAAAAAAAAATGTTTATATGGACATATATGAAAAACGTAACCGAAACTTCTTGAAAAATCAATATATTTGGCAGAATAGTGCTTCTTAATGTTCGTTGAAATAAACCTTAAACTTAGTGAGGTGTACAATAAAGAAAAACTACTGCATATAAAACGTTTAAATTTCTAAAACAAAAAGACGACTATAAAACGTACATATTTTGAAATATTAAAACACTTCAAAACTATTAATTTTTTTTTAGCAAGCAGGTAATATTTTATTGAACATATACCCGCATTCTTGCTCTAATATGTTATTAGTACATTGTTCCTTATCTTTTTTTTAATATTATATTACATAAATTAAATTCCATTTTATTTTCACCTAGATAAAGCGCATATTCAATGTGTAGTTCATTGCTGCAAACAGTTAAAAGTACATTTCTTGAAATAAGTCATTCCTTAACAGACACAATCCAATAAGATATGAAACACGGAACAGTTTTATTATTATTATTATTATTATTATTATTATTATTATTATTATTATTATTATTGTTGTTGTAGAATTCCACATTCAATTCAATCATTCAATTGTTTAAATCTAGACTCAATTTTCCTTCACCCCCTCCAGTTATTATTTTCATTTACATATCAAATTAACAACGTACAAATTCCTATTTAACCATCAAATTATGAAGCTTCATTAATTTGATGTTACTGTAGTTTAATTTTATCACAGTTTGTTTTCCACCGTCGTTAATTCAACTGATTATTTATTTGTATTCTCAATAATTCTTCGAGATTATACAATCATATACATTGCTTTAACTAAACTGGTGCCTTCGTACATTTTTATCTTTGACTGCCCCGTTTCCCCACTGTTTATTTAAATCCAATTTAATATTACATTATAACAATTTCCATTCTAATTCTTATTCTAAAATATTCACTTCCACACACTTTTATTGAATTTAATAGCATGTTTTGGCATTTATCTCTTTCTGTACCCAAGTTTGGATGAGAACTTTTCATTATACTTTTTTAGTTGTTTAATGTTTTTATATAGCTTCTTATTCAAATTTGTAATTTTTTTTCCCCTGGTTATGATTATAAACTGCATCCGGTACTGATGCCCTGATCTAGGAGTTTGAAACCAGCCACCTCTTAGCCACTAATTTACCCCAGGTCTAGTGTGACCCGGACTAGTACCACCTGCCAGGATCCTAGCTAAGAATCAATTAGAAGGTCACGGTAATTCTTCTGGGTAAAGGTCGCTCACGGGCACCACAACTGACCCAGGGGAAGATGAAGCCTTTTAGTTCTTTAGTTGTTTATCTAAAACAGTGGTACTCAACCGAGGTCCATATATCCCCTGAGGGTCCATGTAAGACTTTTGAGGGGGATCCACAATAGAAT
Source organism: Octopus bimaculoides (assembly GCF_046866305.1). NCBI lineage: Eukaryota > Metazoa > Mollusca > Cephalopoda > Octopoda > Octopodidae > Octopus > Octopus bimaculoides. The sequence continues at coordinate 64,573,986 of NC_142938.1, read as the reverse complement.
TTTAAGGGCCCCTGAAATAATGTTGCTTTCGATCTATGCATTGGTATGTATTACAGGAAACAGCTAGGTTTCTTTCTCCAACATTTTACATAGGTCAACCTACACAAGTTAATGTGTGAATAAAAATATAGGAAGTTTGAAAGAAGTTTCTATAAAACTAGTTCTTAAAAATCGAATGGTTATGGGGGTCCTCCAGAATAAAATACTAATTAAAGGGTTCTATAGGTAAAAAAGATGGTTGATAAGGCAACTCCATATAAATCCGACTAGACTCGTGGCATTTGTTGTCCCAAACTGCTGCTGAGACCCCCTTCGGTCATGACTGACCATGGCATTGCACCTAGGAAGTTACCCTCCGAGGCACAAGTCCGGGCAAGGTTGTTTATGGAAGACCAGCAGTCG
>NC_142938.1:64558584-64566084 GCF_046866305.1 Octopus bimaculoides | reverse complement strand
TGGTGACTGGTTTGCACACTCATTGACACACTCTGAATTACACATTCACAATGTATTCTATCGATTCCTGTAAATAGTATCAAACAAGTTATTGATGTGTTCTGGACATATTAAAGGGGAGAATAGGAGATATTTCCAATATTAAGTAAGTTTAAAAGCGGCGAACTGGCAGAAACGTTAGCACACCGGGCGAAATGCTTATTGGTATTTCGTCCGTCGTTACGTTCTGAGTTCAAATTCCACCGAGGTCGACTTTGCCTTTCATCCTTTCGGGGTCTATAGATTAAGTACCAGTTGCGTACTGGAGTCGATCTAATCGACTGGTGCTCCCCCTCCCCAAATTTCGGGCCTTGTGCCTAGAATAGGAAAGAATATTAAGCATGTTTAAGACGACGAGATTGTAGAGTCTTTTAGCACACGGGACGTTCTGAGTTCAAATTCCACCCATGTTGAATGTGTCCTTCATCCTTTCGGGTTCGTTAAAATAAGTACCAGTTGAACATCGGGGTCGATGTAATCGTCTAACCCCCTTCCCCGAAAGCGCTGGTCTTCTGCCAAGATTTGAAGCCAATATTAGGCGTGTTTTAACCAATATATTTTACTATTTTCTTTCACTGGACTGCGGCCATGCTGGGGCTCCGCTTTGAAGTTAATTAGACTGCAGCATTTAATCTTTTAATTCTAGTTCTTACTCTTAATACTCCATGAAGTTTGGTTCTTTCTCTTATTCTGTCAGCCACATTTGTCGAACTGCTAAGTTACGGAGACGTAAACAAATCTACACTGGTGCTAAAGTGATGCAGCAACAGAGTTTCCTTCTACCAAATTAACTCAAAAGTCATTAGTCGATCTGGGGATATAATAGAAGAACTTTGCTGAAGGTGCGGCGCAGGTGGACTGAACCTGTATCCACATCGCTGGAAAGCGAGCTTAACCAAACAGCCATATATATGTGTATGTATGTATGTATGTATGTATGTATGTACGAGGGGTGTAGGAAAAGTTTTGCGCCTAGCCTAGAAACGGGTCTGCTAGGTAGCTGAAACAATTTTTTCTGGTAAGTAGAGTATTTTCGGAGTATTCTTGCTCATTTTCATGATTTTGATATATATTTATATTCATAAATACACATACAAGCATAGAAATTAATATAAACAGCTAGGCGCAATGTAATATTCGTGGCAAGCTTCTTACCACATACCCACGCCTGTATTAATACACACTTACGTACATACATACACATACATAAATACATATATATATATATATATATATATATATATATATATATATATATATATATATATATATATATATATATATATATATATATATATATATGTATATCACTAGAAACCGGGGCACTTCAAAACGTAAAACGCCATCGGTTGGCTAGAAGTATCGCACAGAGCAGGTTGTGAATTGTACAAGTATCTTCGAGCCCAAATATATCTGATGAAACCACATATAAGAAAGAAATTAGGACACGGCTAGCCATAACAAGAACGTCCATGGAAAAGCTTATGTTTGGAGTAGCAAATGTTTCGCAACTAAGTTAAAAACAGAGCAAGTGCGATCTCTCATTTGGTCAATAGACATTTATTGTTGCGGAACAAATTTGAAGAGAACATAATGCATTTGAAATGTTGATGAATGGGAGAATGTTACGAGTCTCTTAGAAGGAACATCCTTTCAATGAATGTTACAAGTAGGTGAAAGATAACACCTGAACATTTTGAAAAAAAAAACAAAGCTCATTTACTATGGCCATATTAGCAGAAGTAGAGGTTTGGAAAACATTACCACGGAAGGAAGAGTAGAGGGTAGTAGATCAGGGGGCGAGTAAAGAATGCAATAGATGAGCAAATATGAGTTGGTTAGAGAAGAGTTGGCGAAGCAGCTGAGAAATTCGCTCTTAATTGGGAATATTTTCGTTGTAGTATCGTCAATGCATTGTAGAGAGATAGATGGAGGGATAGATAGAGAGAGAGAGAGAGAGAGAGAGAGAGAGAGAGAGAGAGAGAGAAATAGATAGAAATACATACATATATACATACATATATATATATATATATATATATATATATATATATATATATATATATATATATATATATATATATATATATATATATATATATATATGTATGTGTATATAAGATTGACCAGTGACCGGTCTGTCAATTTGCTAGAAGAAGCTCACTTAAAAAATTCTCAAATACGGATTCAGCGGAGCAAAAACAGGCGGGCTAGACCAGTGAAAATTGTACATACCTCGATTATCTGCAGACTATAGTTTCAAATTAACATTTTCAAAATAAAAATGTCTATTTATCTTCAGTACAGATTGCCGATATTCTTACAATCGAACAGAATCTCGTGCTAGTTGTCTTCAACCAGTGAAAACGTGCACGTGATTCTATCCATGATAAAGATTAAAATTCAAAAGTCTTAGTTTTGGCGCGCTGAATCCGGAAAATATCTCTGCAGAAAATAATTTCTGCTTTGAATTTACCAACTTTGAGAAATGTGATTATGGTTAATTAACATAATATGGTAAAAATTCGATATTAATTAATATCAATTTAATACCAGGAAACTAGCACATTAAAAGAATCAGAAGGTTCATGAAAAAAAATTTTCGATATCCTAAAAAGATTATAGTACTTGTGTATATAAGATTGACCAGTGACCGGTCTGTCAACATGCTAGAAGAAGCTCACTTAAAAAATTGTATGTGTATATATATGGTGGTGGTGGTGATAGTATAGTGTGGCTAGTACTTGTAGCGTTTTGGTATTAGCGGATATAGTGTTGGTGCTCTTGGTAACGGTGGTGGTGGTGGTGGTGGTGGTGGTTGTAGGAGTAGTAGTAATTTTGGTGGTGGTGGTAGTGGCAGTGGTGTTGATGATGTTGATGGTGTTGGTTGTGGTTATAGTGGTAATTGTGGTGTCTGTCGTAGTGGCGGTTGTAATGGTGGTGGTGGTGGTGGTAGTAATAGTTCTGACCGTGGTGCTGCTATAGACGTTGATGATGTTGAACGGTTTAGAACTTAGCCGTTTATTCTAGCGTGCAAGGAATTCTATGATGGATACCTCTTATGTGTTTAAATATACACTGTAATTATATGAATGATATATAGTCCATGGACTAAATTTTTACACATTAGGCCACTGGTAGTAGAAATTTCTAATATTTCTTATTACCCTTGATATTATTAATTGTATATATATATATATATATATATATATATATATATATATATATATATATATATATATATATATATAAGCTGGTTCCCATGCATTTCCCCGAAGAGAAGATTACATTCTTATCAACATCACCTATTCCTATGGAAGGTATAATTTGTAACCTTCGAAACATATGTTGGAAATAAAAGTATTCAGTTAACATATGCGTTTTACTCCATTTACTAAATTTATATATATATATATATATATATATATATATATATATATATATATATATATATATATATATATATATATATATATTATGGATGGCTGAACATTTACAGATTTTTATTAATATGTCACATGCTTTTATAAATCATATATTGCATATTTTGCAGATTTGAGTCGGTATTAGTCCGCTGTGTGTCTAATTCTGTTCCATTCTTTTCGATGTTGTATATTCTTATGACGTAATACAAGTGTGGCCTAACACAAATGTGCAAAATATGCAATATATGATTTATAAAAACATGTGACATATTAAATAATAACCTGTAAATGTACAGCCGTCCAGATCTCTGAGCACCTCATTTTTTCTAATATATAATACCTGTACATCACCTCCAAACCTTCTAATATATATATATATATATATATATATATATATATATATATATATATATATATATATATATATATATATATATATATATATATATATATACTGTAAATCCTCGAGTATTGTCTGCCCTTGAGTATAATACGCAGGGGATTTTTAGGAGCTGTACCATCTGAAAAACCTAAACCTTGTGTATAATACGCATCCCTTCTCTAACTTGAGTCAAGGAGGTCTATATAACGTCCTTGGTTTGTAAACGTATATATGGTAACGTCCTTTATTATTATTGTATATATAACATAATGCAAACGTGTAAGTTTTTTGTGCACTTTGCAGAAAATAAAGAAATAACAGTAATAAGGTCAGTGAAAAATAAATATTAAGTAAATTGCCTTTGCATATTTATCACTATGAAAATTTTGCTTAGGAAATATTTTTCATTTTTAACCTCGTATATAGTACGCACTAGAAATTTTGACCTTAAAATTTTGGGAAAAAAGTGTGGATTATCCTCGAGGATTAACGGTACATGTGTATATATATATATTTTCACTGTTTCGTTTTCCTGTCTCATTTTCTATCCGCCACTACATTCCTCCGTGGTACAAATTTAATTTGTGGTCCGTGGGAAGAGCCATTTTAACGATGCGTCCTGCCCTAACTCTTCGAAACACCAGTGTTAGAATGGTGGCAGCTGATGAAGGAAATGTTCTCTATGTGGCCTGAGTGTTTTCTGTACTCTGTTTATCATTTTGTTTATGCTTTGTTTGCAACGTCCTGTACCCAGATATGTATATATATATATATATATATATATATATATATATATATATATATATATATATATATATATATATATATATATATATATATATATATATATATACATATATATATATACATATAATATACACATACACATAATGCGATTCAGTAATGAAACATAATATTGAGGTAGCTAATGAGTTCTCAGTATGGCGTTGTCATCATGAGAACGATGTAAGACCGTTTGTTAATGAAACGTTGATAAAGCGGCACAAATAATAGTTTGATCGCATCAGGATTTAATTGTTAAGGAAACCTTAAAGTAGGCGTAACTGAATGGGGATGTATAAATCTGAGTGTATATATAGATACATATATGTGTGTGTGTGTGTGTGTATGACATATATATATGTGTGTGTGTGTGTGTCTGTGTGTATTTATATATTATATGTGTTTGTGTGTGTGTTTGTGTGTAAGTTGATGTAGCTGAAGCAGATTAGCTTAAGCAAGTGCTAACAAAGCCAGTTAATTAACTAATTAACCAAACAACAGTTAATTAAATTATAAATGTAAACGTTATTGGGTTTATATATCCAGCGTGCTGTATTGTATTTATTCTTGTTGTTGTTGCTGTTGTAGTTGCTTGCAAATTGGTTTGACATTATTCCTCTTGTTGTTGTTCTTATTGTTAGTGATGATTGTTGTTGTTGTGGTGGTGGTGGTGGTGGTGGCGGGGTGTTCTTGTACTTGTGCAGTACTAGAAGTGATGATGATGATGATGATGATGATGATAATGGTGGTGGTGGTGGTGGTTGTGGTGGTGATAGTATAGTGTGGCTAGTACTAATAGCGTTTTGGTATTAGCAGAGATAGTGTTGGTGCTTTTGGTGACGGTGGTGGGGGGGGGGGGTGATGGTGGTGGTGGTAGTAGTAGTAGTAGTAGTAGTAGTAGTAATTTTGGTGGTGGTGATAGTGGCAGTGGTGTTGATGATGGTGATGGTGTTGGTTGTGGTTGTAGTGGTAATTGTAGTGGTTGTCGTAGTGGCGGTTGTAATGGTGGTGGTTGTAGTGGTGGTGATAGTAATAGTACTGACCGTGGTGCTGCTATAGACTTTGATGATGTTGAATGTGTTGGTGATGATGGCGCTGCTGTTGCTGGTGGTGGGCGATGGTATTATTTGCTTTGTTTGTGACGGATGGTGGCGTGGTCGTTGTGTTGTTGGTGTTGGCCGTGTTACCTCTACCGGAAGTGGTCATGGCGGTGGTGGTTTTGGTGGTGGTGGTTTTGGTGGTGGTGGCAATGTTGGCGGTAGTGTGGTGCAGCGATGGTGGTAGCGGTGTTGGTGCTAGTGGTGGCGATGTTCATAGTAAAGGTGTCTTGAATTACTACGTCAATCCTCTAGAAATAGCAGCTAAATCTCTCTCAGTTCACAGCGTCCTCCCTTAGAAAAAGAAAGTGTAATTTCGCCTAGATGTTGTCCTAGATGCTAGTGATGTTAAGACCACCACAACTCTGGAGTAATTTCGATCATAACTTCGATCATAATCGTTCATATAAGTGATAAACATCAACAACAACAACAACAACAGCAACAACAACAACAACAACAACAACAACAACAACAAATATCAGAAAGCGTTCAGCAGAGCAAAGACTACGACTAGACATCACATGTACCCGGAATGCAATCCCAAGACCTAAACTAAAACCGCGCCCGAGCAATTCTAGCAACGAGAATTTCCTGTAAAATTGAAGAAACCGTAAATTGTGGTCAATGCTAGACCACTTTTAATAGACCTAGGGTTAAACAACAGTTAAAACTGGATCACAAATTCGCTACTTCTTCTCTTCCCCATTTAACGTTTTTACACTGGAGCATGGCTCTTCAGATTGAGTAAACTGCTACCAAAGCACGTGATCTACTTGACGGACGAGGATCGATCCTGTCCCATCTCGTTTTGTTTTTTATTGTGCTCCATATTTCAGGATCACGTATCAAGGATTTAACGATTAACTCTAATCCTTCCCGCCCTAGCTGCATTAAAGAAAGTCTGTACTAAAAACCTCTTCTTATCTGATTCATAACTAATATATCGACGTACAGAGGTTGACATATACACATAGATACATGCATATGTGTGTGTGTGTGTGTGTGTGTGTGTGTGGGTGTGTGTGTGTGTGTGTGTGTGTGTGTGTGTGTGTGTGTATGTGTGTGTGTGTGCGTATGTATATGTATAACACATATGTGTATAGAGGGAGGTGCAATGACCCAGTGGTTAGGGCAGCGGACTCGCGGTCATAGGATCGCGGTTTCGATTCCCAGACCGGGCGATGTGAGTGTTTATTGAGCTAAAACACCTAAAGCTCCACGAGGCTCCGGCAGGGGATGGTGGCGAACCCTCATGTACTCTTTCACCACAACTTTCTCTTACTCTTTCATCCTGTTTCTGTTATACCTGTATTTCTAAGGGCCAGATTTGCCACACTGTGTCACGCTGAATCTTCCTGAGAACTACGTTAAGGGTATGCCTGTTTGAGGAATACTCATCCACTTGCACGTTAATTTCACGAGCAGGCTGTTCCGTTGATTGGATCAACTGGAACCCTCGACGTCGTAAGCGACGGAGTGCCAACAACAAATCTGTATATATGTGTGTGTGTGTATAGATATGTGTATATATATGTATATATATATATATATATATATATATATATATATATATATATATATATATATATAAAATTTGAAGTAAAGCAACAAAAATTCAATAGGTTATAGCAGTACGTACGTTTCGTACAAGCTCCATTTATTCATGTAGTGATAACACTACAGAAAATACAATGAAAATGTACTCCTCAGCTGCATAAAGGAATTTCATTTTAGAAAGTCATTTTGAAGATGTTTGCAAAAAACAAGAGTA
>NC_142938.1:64528584-64553584 GCF_046866305.1 Octopus bimaculoides | reverse complement strand
ATGTGTATATATATACATACATCTATATGTGTGTGTGTATATGTATATATTTATTTGTATATATGTATCTGTATAAATATATATATACACATATACATATGTACATATATATGTATGTACGTGTGTGTATGTGTTTCGGTGTGTGTGTGTGTGTGTGTGTGTGTGTGATCGGTAGATAGATAGATAGATAGATAGATAGATAGATAGATAGATCGTTCTATCTATATAACTGTACGTGTTTATGTGTGTGTGTACGTGGATATGTTTGTGTGTGTGTGTGCATGTTTCCGGGGGCACAGTGTGTACGAGCGTGTGTTTACACATGTATATATATATATATATATATATATATATATATATATATATATATATGTGTGTGTGTGTCGTCAAAGTGTCAATCTCTCCGTCTAGGCTAGCGGTCTGTCTGTCTGTCCGTCAAACTGTAAGTTTGTCTGTCGATCTGTATGTCTGCCTGTCTACCTGCCTCCATTGTTACTTCTTTCTCTCTGAAATAACACGCCATACTTCGCGTGTGATTATGACTCAACGCTAATACATTTGTATTGTAGGTCTAATTAGGAATGTGTCGATATATAATACACATATACATCACACACACATATGTCTGTGTGTGTGTGTGTGTGTGTGTGTGTGTAAGTGCGTGGGTATGTCCGTGTTTTTGACTACCAGTGTAAACGAGCAAGTATTAATGTGCGCAATAACCGAGCCACCTTGCCGCAAACATACAGCTATAAGCACATGAGGCATATATATATATGTATGTATACACACATACATATGATTATATATATATATATATATATATATATATATATATATATATATATATATATATATATATATATATATATATATATATATATATTTATATATACATATATATATATACATATATATATATATATATATACATACATATATATATATACATATATATATATATATATATATATATATATATATACATATATATATATATATAAACATACATATATATATACATATATATATATATATATATATATATATATATATAGTTTTAGGGAAAATTGTCCCTAATAATATTATATATATATATATATATATATATATATATATATATATATATATATATATATATATATATATGTATGTATATATTGGAATGGGGGTAGCTGATGAAGGAAAATGTTCTCTATGTGGCCTGTGTGTGTTCTGTACTCTGGTTATTATTATTTTTTTGTCTACGTTTTGTTTGCAACGTCCTGTACCCAGATATGCACCTATATATATACAGGTAGACGTAGGTATGCACATACCTATACGTATATATGCATATACTCATTTATTATTTGTTTATATATATATAACAATATATATATATAACAGGCGCAGGAGTGGCTGTGTGGTAAGTAGCTTGCTTACCAACCACATGGTTCCGGGTTCAGTCCCACTGCGTGGCACCTTGGGCAAGTGTCTTCTACTATAGCCTCGGGCCGACCAAAGCCTTGTGAGTGGATTTGGTAGACGGAAACTGAAAGAAGCCCGTCGTATATATGTATATATGTATGCGTGTTTGTGTGTCTGTGTTTGTCCCCGCCCCCACCATCGCTTGACAACCGATACTGGTGTGCTTACGTCCCCGTAATCTAGCGGTTCGGCAAAAAGAGACCGAGAGAATAAGTACTAGGCTTACAAAGAATAAGTCCTGGGGTCGATTTGCTCGACTAAAAGGCGGTGCTCCAGCATGGCCGCGGTCAAATGACTGAAACAAGTAAAAGAGTAAAAGAGTATATATATATATGTATATGTAAGTATATATACAGATAGATATATACATAGACAGATTGTTAGACAGAAAGATAGACAGAAGGTATGGTTTGCAAGGTGTACTTTTACAGAGACATATACAGAAATTGTATTACACTCTGGTGCACGCACATACACGTGCTCATATACATATATACACACATACATACATAAATATAGATATAGATATAAACGTACATAGATAAGTACGCATTGGTTCTGTGTGTGTGTGTGTGAGAGAGAGAGAGAGAGAGAGAGAGAGAGAGAGAGAGAGTATGTGTGCGTGTGACTGATTTTATAGGAAAAAAGTACGAAAAAGTACGAAATTTCGACTTCTTGGCCATTGATGGCTCGTAAGCCAAAACTTCGATGTCACTAACAAACTTTTTCATGGCAAAATGAAAGAGTGTGGTACAGCACCAAAATGCACTGAAAGGTCCATTATTTTTTAAGTGTTTTTATGTACAACTTTTACACACACACACACACACACATACACAAACATACACACATATGCACGCACACATATACACTATCACACTCACAATTATACACACACATGGACGTACACGCACACACAGAGACAGACAGACACACACACACACACACACACACACACACATACACACACAGACACACACACACACACACACACACACACACACACATATATATATGCTATGGGTTTGGTAAACAGGATTCCGAATCCGGAACTAAAGGTTTCCTGCTATCGATCTTATTGCTGACTGATATAGTCACCAGGGGTTGAGTAAATATTTATACACACTTACGCATAAGATTCTACATCCACACACATATATATATATATATACACACAAATATTCATTCATGTTCGTGTATGTGTGTGTATGTATGAGTGTATAAATGAACGAGTCTTTCTCTCTCTCTCTCTCTTCATATACATGTATTGACACACACACACACACACACACACACACAAATATATATATATATAATCATGCTGTGTTATTAGTCCCACGGGCTTCTTTTTAGCGCTCGTGATGAAGATTGACCTGGCCAGCTTCATTCAGCAATTCATTTGGGATCGATTAAACCCCCCTCTACCAAACACCACCACCACCACCTTCACTACCAATATCAACGGCACATAAGCCATCAATACCAGCAGCCAAAGACTACTTATGAAGATGTAAACAAATACATGCGCTAGCACTAACTTATTTACATATTGGTCTATGCCTCACTTATTTACATAACACAACAAGGTTGACTGCCGAGCAATAAACATGAAAATACGAATATTCAGATATTTTGTTTACATTTTAATTAAGCAGCCTTTCCAAACTAACACACAAACACACACACACACACATACACAAGAAAATGTAACAAGTATATTGGTTTCAAATTTTGGCACAAAACCAGCAAATTCAGGGGAGGGGGGTAAGTCGATTACATCAACCCCAGTGATCAAATGGTGTTTATTTTGTCGACCCCGAAAGGGTGAATAGTAAAGCTGACTTCGGCGGAATTTGAGCTCAGAATGTAAAGACGGACGAAATGCTGCTAAGCATCTTGCCGGGTCTGCTAACATCTCTGCTACCTCACTGCCTTTAAATGCTTCAAATATTCGTGCTTTTTGATGTATGTGTCACATTTCAAGGCGGTGAGCTGGCAGAAACGTTAGCACGCCGGGCGAAATGTTTAGCGGTATTTCGTCTGTCTTTACGTTCTGAGTTCGAATTCCGCCGAGGTCGACTTTGCCTTTCATTCTTTCGGGGTCGATAAATTAAGTACCAGTTACGCACTGGGGTCGATGTAATGTGTTATACGTGCAGCTTCCGTTTTTTTCATCTTTTTTTTTGTTGTTGCTATAAACAATATATGAGCATGTTGTTAAGAATGAACCTACACGCATCCAGATGTAGCTAAATAATATATTGATTACCAAACTCCAGCCTGTTGTTAATTTAACTTTTTTGTTATACCAAGAGTCGAACATTTTCCTTCAGAAATACTGAGGTTCCTCAGATTTACTCACCCGCCTTTCAGAATTAAACAAGACTAAGAAGGTTTGGTCAAATTTACTCTAAAGTTGTTTCTGCCTACTTTGTAATGATACAATATCTATTTCTGTGTAAATAAGTACATCCTAAATTAATATTAATCAAGATTTAATTTCCTTTTAATAGACTGTTATTTAGATGTATACTTTTAGATAAATACCTAAAAATGAGCTTTTTATAACAAGATATAACTGGGAGATTGTTGTTTTTCAACGTCCATCATGCCATCTGGTTCCTTGCTTAAGGAAACCTTAACTACTTACATATCAACCGCAACACTTCACTGGAATAGCAAGACATTTCATATCTGTGTACAAACAAGTACATCCTAGATTAGAGTTACGACAAGTGTTAAGGCCTGTGTGTTGGAACTTCAATCTCTTTTAATATTCCTGTTAGTAAAGTGACATGTATACATGTCATTTAAGTTTTATATAAATATTTAAGGAAAAGCTTTTTTATAACATGTTATCGCAAGGAGAATTTTTTACCGAGTTCATCTCTCAAGACGCCCAGTTCCATGCTTAAAGAACTTGTGACTACACCCGTGTCAATAAGAAGCTTAAATCTACCCCAGTACTTGCCTTGGGCTTTATCTTATACATAAATGACAATTTCTGTCTGTCTATCTGTCTGTCTGTTACCATCATGCTGCCTACACCAGTGAACCAATGTTGACGAAACTTTGCATACGTGTTAACCTAACATCCAGTTGAATTATAGGGTAAGTGGATTTTAATAAAAATCTATAATGGGGCCTCTAGCGGGGACTGGTATTTTTTGCATGATAGATGTCTATCACAAAATGAAAGCAGAATCATTACGAGGAGGAATTTTTATCAAACAAACGAAAGCAAAATATTATGACGACCATATTTGTAAGACCTTCTGAAATTTCGATAAGTTTTAATGAACAGACATGTTAAAAATTTTAAAAAGAAAAAGATTGTCAACGAAGTTATTTTGCGAGAAATTGCACAAATCTGTTCTGATCAAGAGGCCCATCTGTCGGGGAAGGCTTGATCTAACACGGAATAAACAAAAATTTATATAAATCAGCTAGTAATAAATAATATCTTATTTTTGTAAGATAGAATACATTTCCTTACTGATTATGTCAATTTTTTTTTAATCCGGCAAGCCGAAATTTGTATTTCTTTCAAAATATAATTTTTTTTACTAATGCTACTGAAGTGTCACTTATATGTATAACTGGCACTCCGTCGCTTACGACGGAGAATGTCCCAGTTGGTCCGACCAACGGAACGGCCTACTCGTGAAATTAGCGTGCAGGTGGCTGATCCAGACAAAAACACGAGTGTCCTTAACATAATTCTCAGGGAAATTCAGCATGACACAGAATGTGACAAGTTTGGCCCTTTTGAATTACAGATGCCACTCAATTTTTGTCAGCTGAGTGGATTGGAGCAATGTGAAATAAAGTGTCTTGCTCAAGGACACCACGCCTTGCGTGGGATCGAACTCACGATTGTAAGATCGCGAGTCAAATTTCCTTTGTCACGCACCGTCATGTGTATGTGTATATATATATATATATATATATATATATATATATATATATATATATATATATATATATATATATATATATATCAAGGTTTGAACAAGGAGAAAAAGTTAGACGAAAGCAGAGCAAACGGGAAACTAGACAAAAACTTAACGGACGGGAAATTAGACAGACGCGATATACGGAATATCCGCAGCTGAGTTTTGCTATAGATAGATAGATAGATATACAGGGTGGCCCAAAAATCACTGAGGGGCTGCAATTTTTAATAGTTCTTTCATTTTTTGACATTTATATTTTCTTTTTAGGGATTTTACAGACTAGATCCTGGAAATTAATCATGCAAAACCGTGGTTCCGCACAATGCACCCAAGTGGTGAAATTGTTCTATCAAAATCACGGGTCAATTATTCCAATCCAGAGGGCACATCGTTGACATTTTCAAGTGAGAAATGCCCCAAGAGAAAACACAATTAAGAACTTAGTTCGTCGTTTTGAAAAACAATGGACAGTAAATGAACTCCCACGATGTGGAAGACCTCGCACTGTCAGAATTGATGAGGTAACGGAACTAGTGCGAGACAGTTTTGAACAGAATCCGGGATCGTCGACTCGAAGGCATTCCAGACAGAATGGGATTTCGCAAACTTCGCTGCAAAGAGTTCTCAGTAGCCTTAATCTTTTTCCAGCGGCCAAAAATTAAGGGTCACTTAGAAAGAAATGAACTACTACCCGAGGTATTTGTTGTCTAGAAGACTGTTAATGGGTTAATAGTTACTTCTTATGATCTTATATTACTGGAACATTCAACTGTCAACATGGCGGCTTGTGAGAGACGACCGGTGTCCTGTGATGAAAAGCAAAGAATTGTGTGCTTTCACCAGGAAGGCAAGTCAAATTCTATGATAGCAACTATTGTAGGAAGGTCTAGAGGTGTTGTGCAACAGACTGTAGCTTGTTTTAAGTCATCAGGATCGACAAATGCTAATCCCCAAACCGGTAGATCTCGTAAAACTTCAACAAGACAGGATCGTATTTTAGTTAGAATGTCACTGAAGGATAGGTTCAAGGGTAATGCTGAGATATCCTGCGAGTTAAGCTCCACTTCCGATGTCAACAAAAAAAGCGCAAAACCTCTGATCTCCAAGAAATATCAAAGAGCGCATGTTCGTTTCGCTCGCGAACATTTCGTTTGGACAGAACAGTGGTCGCAGTTCATTTTAGCGATGAATCGAAGTTTAATGTGATTAGTTCCGATGGCAGGATGTACGTCCGACGAAGAAGCGGCGAAAGGTTATCTCGTGCATGTGTGAAGAAGACAGTGAAATATGGAGGAGGCAGTGTAATGGTATGGGGAGTGCTGCTGGTTCTGGTCCACTTACTCGCTTACAAAACACTGTCAATGCTGAAATCTACAAACAGATTCTTAGACAGCATGCTCTTCCATATCTTCAATCCTCGTCAGTTCAACCTCTTATCTTCGTGCAGGACAATGCTTCCTGTCACACTGAGAAGAGAGTCAAAGATTTGGTGAGTGATGAAGAGGTCGATCTCATGGACTGGCCACCTCAAAGTCCCAATCTCAACCCTATAGAAAACATTTGGAAGATTATTGGAGATGGGGTGTGAAGGAGAAATCCAAAGAACCAAGATGAACTCTGAGAATCATTGAAAAACAAATGGAACAACATAACTCAATCATTTTACAAGAAATTAATTCAGTCCTGTGGTAACAGATGTCAGGAGGTCATAGATAGTAAAGGGATATTCACAACATATTAATAGTAAAGGATCCTTTTGTTCTTGTTCCATTTTCCATTGTTTTTCTAAGTGACCCTTAATTTTTGACCGTTACAATTTGGAAGATTATTTGTTTATTTCCTCATAACTTACGAAATATTTGTTTCATTCACTTGAAACTTTCACAAGAGATAGATATTAAATATATCTAAATATTTGTAAAATACCTAGTCTCAACGTTTTGCTAATCTTCTATAATAAATATTTCAATACACTTGTTCTTACTGGCCCTTATATCATGGCCGCTATTGTGTGTGTGTGTGTGTGTGTGTGTGTGTGTGTGTGTGTGACAGTGTGTGTGACAGTGTGTGTGTGTGGCTGTGTTTGAATAGATTCATAGATTTATATTACGTGAAAGTGTGTAATGTGCATACGTGTGTAATGTATGCGTGTGTAATGTATGCGTGTGTTACTACCGTCGTGTTTTTCTCTGAATGAGTCCACGATCAATGCATTATCTTGGCATTTGTGAATGCTCTTTTATGCTGGCACAACCCACCCTAAACACACACACACACACACACATACGCATACACATATATGCATGTGTGCGTCTACGTATGTCTGTGTGTATATATAATTACCTGTTAGACAGCCCCAGCAGGCAGCCAGCCAGCCAGATAGGTTGTTAGGTAGGTAGGTAAGTGCAAAATGGTTCTGAGTGATTCAACTCACCTGTCTATCTCACCATCACCATTGGTCACACGGATGATGACGTCACCGTCTGGGTTTTTTTTGTTTGTTTTTTTGTTTGTTTTTTTTTGCAAAACACCACGTCCATTTAGTTCGTTAATGGTCCTTGTTATTTTTTCTTTCTTTCTTTTTTTCGTGTGTTTATCATTCATTTTTTTTGTTTTTTGTTTTGTTTTGTTTTGTTTTTTTACACAATCATAAATAATGCTGATGATGTTAATGATGATGATGTCGTTGTTGTTGTTGCAGGTCATTGTAGGTCATTCTGTCATTGTTGTTGTTGTTGTCGTTGTTGTTGATGGTGGCGGTGGGAGTGGTGGTGGTGGTGGTGGCGGAGGTAGTGAATGTGGTGTTGGTGGTGGTGTTGGCAGTAGGTAGTTGTCTGAATTTTTTTTTCTCCCATTCTGCTACAGTTGCTATTCTAATTATAATCGTCATCATCATCGTCATCATCCCATTCACCCATCCTTCTTCTTCTCCTTCCCTTCTCCTCCTCCTCTCCTCCTCATTACCGCCAACCCGTACCACCATCGTCATCATCATCATCATCATCATCATCATCGCCACGATGACGACGACAACGTCGACCACCACCACTACCACCACCACCACCACCACCAACAACAACAACAACAACAACAACAACAACAGCAACAACAATAACAACATCGTCATCATCATCATCACATAGATGTTTTATTTACTAATGACCCTAATAAAGGTGTCCGGCTTTCCATAAAACCTTGGTGTGTGCGTGTGTGTGTGTGTGTGTATATGTGTGTGCGTGTGTGTGTTGTGAGTTGTGTGTACATATGTGTATATGTGTGTCCGTGTGTATGTGTGTGTGTGTGTGTGTATGTGTGTGTGCTTGTGCCTTTGCGGTTCGGCAAGCGAGAACGATAGAATAAATACCAGACTTTAAAAAAACACAAGCGCTGTAGTAGATTTGTTCGACTAAAACCCTTCAAAGTTGTACTCCAGTATGGCCGCAGTCCAATGACTGAAACAAGTAACAAGAATTTTTAAAAAAGTGATCACAACCATAATCACCAGTGCCACCACCACCATCATCATCATCACTATTGTCATCATCACCAACGAAGAAGAAGAGGAAGAAGAAGAGGAAGAAGAAGAAGAAGAGGAAGAAGAAGAAGAAGAGGAAGAAGAAGAAGAAGAAGAGGAAGAGGGGGAGGAGGAGGAGGAGGAAGAGGAGGAGGAAGAGGAGGAGGAGGAAGGGGAGGAGGAGAAGATGAAGAACAAGAAAAAGAAGAAGAAGAAGAAGAAGAAGAAGAGGGAGGCGGAGGAGGAGGAGGAGGAGGAGGAAGAGGAGAAAAAGGAGAAGATGAAGAACAAGAAAAAGAAGAAGAAGAAGAAGAAGAGGGAGGAGGAGGAGGAGGAGGAGGAAGAGGAGAAAAAGGAGAAGATGAAGAACAAGAAAAAGAAGAAGAAGAAGAGGGAGGAGGAGGAGGAGGAGGAAGAGGAGAAGGAAGAGAAGATGAAGAACAAGAAAAAGAAGAAGAAAAAGAAGAAAAAGAAGAACAAGTCGAAGAAGAAGAAAGAGAAGAAGAGGAAGAAGAAGAAGAAGAAGGGTTCTTAATTCAAGTAAAATTTCCAGGTGCCAAGTTGATACTATGGGCCCCAGTTCATGACTGATACAGTATTTTATACCCCACAAAGATGAAAAACTTTTGGCTCTGATGATATTTGAACCCTGAAGGTAAAATGCTGAGTAAGGGATATTGTCCGAAACTCTAACAATTCCGCCAATCCGCCACCTTATAGCAATAACACAAATAATAAATTAATTAATTAATCAATTAATGATAATAATAATAATAATAATAATAATGATAATGATGATGATGATGATGATGATGATGATGATGATGATGATGATGATAATAATAATAATAATAATTATTATTATTATAATGATAATAATGATAATCCTTTCTACTATAGGCACAAGGCCTGGAATTTTAGGAGAGAGGGCAAGTCGATCTCATCGACGCTAGTGCGTAGCTAGTACTTATTTCATCGATCCCGAAAAGATGGAGGGCAAAGTCGAACTCAGCGGAGACTTGAACTCAGAACGTAACGACGGACGAAATGCCGCTAAGCATTTGGACCGGCGTGCTAACGATTCTGCCAGCTTGCCGTCTTCATGATGATGATGATGATGACGACGACGACGACGACAACGACGACGACGACGATGATGATGATGATGAGGAGGAGGAGGAGGAGAATCCTTTCTACTTATAGGCAAAAGGCCTGAAATTTTGTGGGCAGGGGAATAATCAATTAGATCGGCCCTTGTGTTCAACTGGTTCTTTTTTTCATTGACCCCCCCCCCGCCAACGAAAGGACGAAAGGTAAGAGTCGGCTGCATTTGAACTCAGAATGCAAAGAGCCGGAAGAAGTACCATTTATTATTTTGATCAAGCGAAATTTAACCAAATGTGCAACAGCAAATTTGAATTGATAACGTAATGTACCGAACTAAATGCCTTTTTCCGACGCCCTATCCATTCTGCTAAACCACCGCCCTGAGTTGGCGGTTGTAATAACTGTCTAAGGCAGGGGTTTTCAAACTTTTTGACTTGCGGACCCCTTTATATTTCAGGCTTTACCTTAGGGACCCCCTTATAAACACTTATGAAATTTATACATAAATATTTGCTTAAAATAACATATTTTTGCATTTATTTATTTAACAGTATTTAACAAATAGGTTTATTGTCAATTAAAAGATTTCAATTAAAAAACATATATAAAATCAAATTGCCCATAAAAAATATTTGCTGTCCACGGACCCCATGTCTTGTCCTTGCGGACCCCATGTGGTCCGCGGACCACAGTTTGAAAACCCCTGGTCTAAGGGATAATAGTATCTGTTCTTACTATCGTTTGTTTGTTAATCATAAGTTTTCTCCATCTTCTGATCATTATATATATATATATATACAACGGGCTTCTTTCAGTTTCCGTCTACCAAATCCAATCACAAGGCTTTGGTCGACCCGAAGCTATAGTAGAAGACACTTGCCCAACCTGCCACGCAGTAGGACTGAACCCGGAACCATGTGGCTGGTAAGCAAGCTACTTACCACACAGCCACTCCTATATATGAAATTTTTGAATTTAGTTCATGGACCCCCATGTTACCTTTGCGGACCACAGGTTGAGAACCATTGTCCTAGAGTCTTGCACGCGTTGCAGGCTTGTTACCTGCAGCCTACGCTACCATGGTATATGTTCGTTTTAACTATCGATTATTCTGGCCTCGCCAGTGATGAGGCAATCCTTTTTGCCGCCGCTCTCCTGGGCATTCTATTTTCATTTCCTTTACCACTACTGCTGCTGCAGCTGGTGGTGGTGGTGGTGGCAGTGCTGCTGGTGTTGCTATTACTACTACTACTACTACTACTGCTGCTGCTGCTGCTGCTGCTGCGTAAACATCGTCAGCAACAAAAGTAACAACAATAATTATAATTATAATAATAATAGTCGCCATTTTGGTCATTATCGTTACTGCGTTGTAACAACCATCGATTTGTTACCTTTATCGATTACCTGTTACAGTTTTTGTCACGTTGGTGTTCTTCTTGATGGGTTTGTTGCTTTTTGTTTGAAATTTTTCGTGATATTTACCGCAATATATCTTTGGTGTTGATTTTGTTACTGTTGTTACTGTTGTTACTGTTAATTATTATTATTTTTAATTTGTTGCTGCTTTTCTTCTTCTTCTTCTTCTTCTTCTTCTTCTTCTTCTTCTTCTTCTTCTTCTTCTTCTCCTTCTTCTTCTTCTTCTTCTTCTTCTTCTCCTCTTCCTCCTTCTCCTCCTCCTCCTTCTTCTTTTTCTTCTTCTTCTCGTTATGATTATTATTATTATTATTATTATTATTATTATTATTATTATTGTTGTTGTTGTTGTTGTTGTTGTTGTTGTTGATGTTGCTGTTATTGTTATTCAAAGCGGGGAGGTAGTTGGGTCGTTAGCATGCCGGACAAAATTCCTAGCGACATTTCGTCCGTCTTTGCGTTCTGAGTTTGAATTCTGCCCAGGTCGTCTTTGCATTTCGAGGTCGATAAATTAAGTACCAGTGAGACACTGGGGTCAATGTAATCGACTAGTCCCCTCCTCACAAATTTGTGTCTTTAGTAAAAAGGATTATCATTATTATTGTATGTTTGACTTTTGCTTTGCATTTGTACAAGTTGGCTCCAAGTCTCACCCAGAGACCTCAAGAGACAACAAGTTAGAAATTTATGTTGGTGTTATGCCTAGGGTGTCATATATTTGGTTTTCCACATATTATTGTTCTAGAGAATGTTTAAGAAATGTTTATTATTATTATTATTATTATTATTATTATTATTATGTTTTTTTTCTCTTTTTTCTTCAAATTTTCTTCCATTTATCGCCGATTATTATTATTATTTCCACTGAGGTCAAATTTGCTTTTCATCTTTTCGGGCTCGATAGAATATGTACCAGTTGAACACTGAGGTCGATGTAATCGACTCATCTCCTCCTCCAAAATTGCTGCCCTTGTGGAAAAATTTGAAACCATTATTATTATTATTATTATTATTATTATTATTATTATTATTATTATTATTATTATTATTATTATCATTATTATTATTATTATTTTGGTTTGGCTCAAGTTCAGTCTGGGTGAAATGCTTAGCGGTATTTCGTCTGCCGTTATGTTCTGAGTTCAAATTCCGCTGAGGTCGACTTTGCCTTTCATCCTTTCGGAGTCGATATATTAAGTGCCAGTTGTGCACTGGGGTCGATAGAGGGGACAAACAAAGACAGACAAAGGGATTAAAGTCGATTAGATCGACCCCAGTGCGTAACTGGTACTTATTTAATCGACCCCGAAATACCGCTAAGCATTTCGCCTGGCATGCTAACGTTTGTGCCAGTTCGCCGCCTTGTTTGTCCCCTCTATGTATAGACCCTTGTGAGCAATAAAGAAATAACAGTCGTTGCGTACCAGGCGAAAAGCTTGGAGGTGTTTCATCCGTCTCTACATTCTGAGTTCCAAATTCCGCCGAGGTCAACTTGGCCTATCCTCTCAGGGTTAATAAAATAAGTACCAGCTGATTTCTGGGGTCGATGTGATCGACTATAACCCTACCCAAAATTTCAGACCCCGAGCCTATAATAGAAAGGATAATCTTTACGGTTAGTTTTCAAGACAGCGAGTTGGCTGAATTGCTCGCACCAGGGGCAAAGTTCTTAGCGGTGTCTCGTCCCCGTATTTCAGGCTTTGTACCTGTTTGAGAAAGGATTATTGTTGTTGTTGCTGTTGTTGTCGCTGTTGTTCATCTGTTTCTACTTATTCTTTTTAGTGTTCATGTTGTTGATGTTGTTAGTGTCGTTATTCATCACCGCTGCTGTTTTTCATATCGAATAAACGTAACAAACGAAGTACTTCAGTACTTCGATAGACATAACGAAGTGCTTGAGCACTGCGTTATGTATAAATGATTTGTTTCGTCAGTGTATGAAAATATGCTTACGTAATGTACTAGTTTAGTGTACTAAAATAGATTTACGTTTGGCAATGATTCTTCATATATATGTGATTTCAGTATTCTGATTTACATGATATTTCAATATTTTTTCATTGAGTCTTTTACATATGAAACCTTCTTGTTTTATGAAGCTTTATTTCAGGATTACTGACTTTATTTATATCTATCTATCTATCTATCTATCTATCTATCTATCTATCTATCTATCTATCTATCTATCAAAGCATCCGTCTGTTTGTCTATCTGTGTATCATTTTACCGTTGTGTATAATTGATAGCTGGATTGGTAGGTAAGATATATCTTTTACCTTGTATCTTTCACTTTTTTCAGTCATTAGAGTGCGGCCATGCTGGATCAGCGCCCTGAAGAGTTTTTACCTGAATGAGTTAACCCCAGTGCATTTTTACGTCTGATACTTATTCTATCGATCTCTTTTGCCGAACTGCTTCATAACGGTGAGGTAACTGCACTAATGCCGATGTTTACGTTACCTGTCTATCCATCTATTCATTATATACTAGAAACACACTTATATATAGTTGTCTTTTGCGATGGCTGACACGAAGGAATAATTTGCTTCCGTGAAATTCTGTTTTCTGCTGGGGAGAAACGACAGCTGAAACAGTTGTCAAGCTTCAAACAGCTTACAAGGGCGCTGCCAAGAGCAAAACAAGTTCACGAGTGGTTTTCACGCTTTTGGAATGGTCACTTGTCGCTTGAGAACCAACATCGTTCAGGGCGGTCGTCGACCTCCCGAACGACTGGAACATCAAGAAAATTCATGGAGTGATCCTGGAGGCCCGTGGCCGAACAATTGACGAACTTGATGATATGATTGGTGTGCTCTGGAGCTCCTGCCAACGCATTTTGAGCGAATAATTGCGAATGAAAAGAGTTGCAGCTAAATATGTGCTCATGGATGATCAAAAGCTGTCATAACTGAATGCGTGTCATGAACTGAAAGAAGAGCCGGAAGTTGATCCGGACATTTTTTCGAAGGAAACGAAAGCCGGTGCTACGAATTTGCAGATGGGAAAAAGGTGGAAAGAAAAAGCGACGGAGACGTTAAGAGGTATCCCTTGGCTGGCAAGAGTTCCAGGACTGCTTCGAACAGGGGAAAACGCGTCTGGACCGATGCATTGCTTCAAATGGAGAATACTTTGAAAGCGATAAAAGTGTAAACATGTAAAACTAAACGAATGGAATAATATTCTTTTCTAATCTAGGCACAAGGCCCAAAATTTTGAGGTAGGAGAGCCAGTCGATTAGATCGACTCCAGTACGCAACTGGTACTTAATTTATCGACCACCGAAAGGATGAAAGTCAAAGTCGACTTCGTGAATATAATAACATTCCAAAATTCTGGATTCTTTTGGGTACCCCTTCGTATATGTGACGTCACGAGAAAGAATCAATATTAGCTTGAAGGCGAAAATTGCGTTTGACCCTCTGAGTGGAAACTGGGGATTTGGTGACATTTTGTGTCTGTTTTCCGTTTGTTTGTTCATTTATTATATGTTTTTTTTTTTTTTGTAACTGACTCAGATCGAACTCACGACCACTTTCCTGAAGCGAACTTTCTAAGACGAAGCTATGCCGGCCCTCGTAAACTGAGCCGTTAACTCGATGCAGTTTTATAAGTGTTGTTGTTGTTGTTCTTATATTTGTGTCTGTTAATGTTGTTCTTCTTGTAGTTGTTATTGGTAATTTTCCCCTTCTAAAATTTTTATGTTGTTATTGAACAGTATATGAATATACATGTGTTTGTGCGTGCATATATATAATATATATATATACATATATATATATATATACACACACATATATATATGGTATATGATATATATATATATATATATATATACATATGTGTGTGTGTGTGTATGTGTGTGTGTACACACACATGCATAAACATCGGATATCAGATGTTTACATATATATATCTTCGTTTATACTTACACATAAGCAAATGCATAAACAGTCTTCTATTGCACATATAGTTGTTAATATTGTACTTAGGTACATATAAACAATTATGTGTGTGTGTGTGTGTGTGTGTGTGTATACGCACACACATATACAGTTATATATGCATACATATATATATATATATATGCATATATATATATATATATATACAAACATATATATTTATATATATACACAAACATATATAAATGCATATATATATATATATATATATGTGTATATATACAAATATACGTATATATAGACATCCATAAACAAACACACACACACACACATATACACAAACACACACACACACATCACACATAGATACACATACACATATAGTCGTGCACGTATTCACCCGTATACACACATACGCAAATATCTAATATGAACGATTGCACTGAATGATCCTGACTTTGAGATAATAGAATACAGAATTTGCGAATACAGAATTACGTGCGTTTCTGTCAATGTGCATCAGTGCACATATGCAGTCAAATATATATGTATTTATGTGTATATCAATTTATAACGTGCAATATATACAAGCATCCATCCATGCATACATATATTCATATATATATATATATATATATATATATATATATATATATATATATATATATATATATATATATATATATATATATATATATATATATTTATATATATATATATATATATATATACATACATACATACATACATACATACATACATAAATATATATATATATATACACACACACACATATATATATATATATATATATATATATATATATATATATATATACTCACACATGTACATGTGTGTGTGTTTGTGCGTGTTTGTGTGCGTGTATGTATATATATATGTATGTATATATATATATATATATATATATATATATATATATATATATATGCGTGTTTATCTTTTCAGATATGTTGGTCTTTAGTTAAAACTTTGTAAAGTGCCAGAGAGAGAGAGAGAGAGAGAGAGAGAGAGAGAGAGAGAGAAAAGAGAAAGAGAGAGAGATAGAAAAGAGAAAGAGAGATAGAGAGAGAGAGAGAGAAAGAAAAAAGAAAGAGAGAGAGAGAGAGAGAGGTGGGGTAGACAGGGAGAGAGAAACGCTCGTGTAAGTTTATAAGCGTTCACAGAAAGTCACGCAATTCTATCTTGTACCGCATGATCTCGAAGTTAAGAGCGTCCAAGTACAATATCTCTTATTGGATATTCGATATCACAGGTTGGGTATTGATAATCGATACCAGAACAATAAATTTCAAACATAAATATTATGGATATTTATATGAGAGAGGGAAGAAGATATATCAGTGAGGGCAATTGCGGTATGTTTGGAGGGACGTTGGCATTTTTTATGCTATATTTTTCCGAGAAACTATTTCGGTACATTAACGATTCCTCAGGATATTAAACACATTGTTAGCAGTTAAAACGATTTACTGTCGCCATCTTTTTTTTCTTCTTTCTTTTCCTTATACAAGATGCATATGTATAATTTTGTTTAGTTGCTATATGATTTGTTATGCCAACTTCGGCAAGTAGGGAAAAGTTTTCTGATGAGGTGTAAATAGCGTCGAAACTTGCCCGGTATTGAATTAACTCTGTTTTTGCTATCGATTAATCTTTTAATATATTATCTTCTATCGTTTATCTTTTACTTGTTTAAGTCAATGGATTCGACCATGCTGGGGCACCGCCTCGAACAAATCGATCTTTACTTTCTTTTTAAATTTGGTACTTAAAAGGTGATTCTTTCATTGAGAGACGAGAATCGTCTGTTACGACCGCTGCTTCTGCCAGATGTTGTGATTTCACCCTGCCTTGAGCAACAATATAATTACGTGTGCTCTGATGCTTTTACGTGTGCTTATGAAAAATCCTCTCAAGTTAAAGAACGCAGTATTTTGTGTTCTAACACAACTTCGACGTTAAGTTGGAAATCTACATAACGTTTTGGTAACAACACTGCTTCTATCGCTATTACTTATTTTTCAACAAGCTCACTAGCTATTTGCGACACCAGTGTCTTAACTGACACAGAGATTCCATATATCGTTGACGGGTGATTCAGCTGTTATCGCGCTGCTGGATACCTGTCACTGAAGAACACATAGCAGAGTGAAAACACGTGATCTAGCAGTTCCAGTGGCCTTAGAAAAAGATTCTCGTCAGTCAACAATATAATCGCGTGTGCTTTTATGCACCATGAGTCCTTTTGAGAGGTCCTCTCTGGGTAAATGACGCAGTATTCTGTTCTCACAACCTCCACGTTAAGTTGGAGATCAGGATTACCCTTACCCCTTCAGTTATTTATCTACTTATTTATTTATTTATTATTTCTACAGGTATATAAGGCCATAAAAAAACAAGATGGAATATTTACAATCATAAAAGTCGGCCATGGTATTGAATTATCAATGAGAATTTGATAACAGAACGTGTTTTGATGCATACAGCCATACATCTTCGTATTTTTGTCTTGTAAAGTTTAGTCATGGAGCATCTATTTTCCAGAAGCGAGTCGTTCGAGCCATGGCTTATCATTAGGCGGGCCACGATACAAAAACAAACTCGAGGTAATTCTTCGTTAGCACACCATTCAAACTGTGGGTCACAGTTTACCTATAACAGATTTATACATAAATTCAAAAAAGGATAAAAGCACCTCCCAAATCGATAGGATCATAAAGACAGATTCACCGGATTCTGTGACGTGTATGTATTTTCTCCTGGATGGGACGCCTATCCGTCGTAGGATTTTCACTCATTTATACCTGCTCTCATTTCACTCGTTTACACGTGCTGAGTGGACAGGAGCAACGTGAAATTAAGTCTCTTGCTCAAGAATACACTGCTTCGTACGATCCAGAAATTCGAACCACGATCTTACGATCACGTGTGCACCACTAAGCCACGCCCTTATATATGCATAAATTAGGCTTTCGCTAATTAAAATTTCGACTAAAATGAAGCATAGATTATTTCAGACCATGAAAAAGGAGTATAATAATAATAATAATAATAATAATAATAATAATAATAATAATAATAATAATAACATCGAACAATACCTTAGGAATGAGAACCCAGGTTCGAAATTTCCCCCAAGACACCTGATGAAGGCTAGAGTTTATATCAGCCGAAACGTTGTGTTAACATCAAAGAAGATTGGGACAAATATCTGTCAAATGTAAATAATGTAAATAATGTAAAAAGGAGTATCTGCAAAAAAGTCACACTCTGAAATCCAGCTTTAAAAATAACCAGAAAATCTCGATATTACTTGGATATATTCGGTAATTATGTCTAACTTGCAAGTTAGTGTTCCATTTATTAAATATTCCTTCATTTCAAATCTTGGCACAAGGTCAGCAATTTTAGGGAAAGGTATTAGTAGATTGCATAGCCCCTAGTGCTCAACTGGTACTTTTTTTTATCGAACCCAAAAGAAAGACACAGTTGATCACGGCAGAATTTGAACTCAAAACGTAAAAATCGAAAGATATGCTGTTAAGCATTTTGTCCAGCACAGAAACTATTCTGCCAGCGCACTTGCCTTCCATGAATTTAATTTGTTAACTCTTACTTGACTATTGCTCTTCATGCTGAAGGTGCCACTGAGCTATTTAATTTCCAACTGTTTCTAAGGCGTCGAGCTGGCAGAAACGTTAGCACGCCGGGCGAAATGCTTAGCGGGATTTCGTCTGCCTTTACGTTCTGAGTTCAAATTCCACTGAAGTCGACTTTGCCTCTCATCATTTCGGGGTCGATAAATTAAGTACCAGTTGTGCACTGGGGTCGATGTAATCGACTTAATTCCTTAGTCTGTCCTTGTTTGTCTCCTCTCTGTTTAGCCCCTTGTGGGCAATAAAGAAATAAGAAACGTTAGCGAAATGCTTAGCGGTATTTCGTCTGCCTTTACGTTCTGAGTTCAAATTCCACCGAAGTCGACTTTGCCTTTCATCCCTCCGGGGTTGATAAATTAAGTACCAGTTGCGTACTGAGGTCGATCTAATCGACTGGCCCTCTTCCTAAAAAATTTCGGACCTCGTACCTAGTGTAGAAAAGAATTTCCAACTATTTCTGTTTTCCGACAACAAATGCAAAATATCTTTTATCTATTTAATAGGCGCAAGGATGGCTTTCTGGTTACGAAGATAACATTGGAACCTTGTTTTTTCAGGATTAGTTCCTCTGTGTGGTACTATGGGTAAGCACTATAGGTCTGGGAAGCGAATGTTTTTCCCGCGAGTGTTCCGGCGCCCAGCAATTAACTCATTTGCATACAGCCAATCAAGGCTCACCTTGACCTTGTTGTCAACTTAACAAACACACTCTACCAAGTAAACTCAAGACGAAGAACGGTGTTGTAGACCGATCGCCAAGTTATACTTGATGTTTGAAGGAGACAAGTAATTAGATAGATTTGCATCTATACCTATTATCGGATTTTGTTAGGGCCCCATATGGTAAAGATGTGGATGGGAAAAGTGTGGGTAGAGGGTGATGTGCTAGCAACCCTCTCCCCTTACTGCTTTACAGAGAAAACAACAACACAAATAACTACGCAGAGGCAGCCATGGTTGAAACAAGAACAAGAACAACAAGCATTATTGAAAGAGAACAGAAGCATGGTCATCCCTTACCCAAGTGACCCTATCTTATCACCCATCACTTGTTATGCGCTCATAAATTAGTTTGATAGTTGAGCTCTGATTGGCTGTATGCAAATGAGTTCATAACTGGGGTCCGGAACTCACGTGGGAAAAACATTTCACGCCCGGGAGGATCAATGCCTCACGTATGAATTTGAGTGAATTTGGTAGACAGAAACTGTATGGAAGCCTGTGTGTGTGTATGTGGTGGGGGGTGTATGTGTTGTTTTGGGTTCAGTCCCATTTCGCGGCATCTTAGGCAAGTATCTCGCTTCGGGCAGACCAATGCCTAGTATGTGAATTTGTTAGACGTAAACCATGTGAAAATTCGTCGTATGTGTGTGGGGTGGGTGGGGTGATGGTTGTGTGTGTGTATGTGTGTGTGTGTGTGTGTGTGTGTGTGTGTGTGTGTGTGTGTGTCTTGTGTCTGTGTTTGTGTCTTTACAACCAGTGTTGAGTTGTTTACTTCTCCGTAATCTAGCGATTCGGCAAAACAGGCCGATATAACTTTATAAAACAAGACGTAACTACTGGGGACAATTTGGTTGACTAAATCCATTCGAGGTGGTGCCCCAGCATGACCGCAGTCCAATATAAAAGATAAAAGACAAAAGCTAATGATTTCTTCATTGCTAGTTCTGCGAGATTGATTATACTTCGCTTATGCGGTCAGAAGGAAACTTAATAACTCAAAAGTTGTCTCCCTTACCGGCTGAAGTAAATTAAAAAAAACAACAACTTTTTTTTGGGTTTTACCTTATATTTTTTATTTGTTTCAGGCATTGGACTGCGGCCATGCTGGAGCACCGTCTTGAAGAATATTAATCGAAGACATTTACTCTATTTTTTCCTTTCTTTTTTTAAAGGTTGGTGTATATTCAATCGCTCTCTTTTGCGGAAGCACGAAATTACTGCGACAGAGAGCAAACAAACCAGCACCGGGCGGTGAGAGACAAATACACGCAAACGCACGCGCGCGCACACATGAATACACACATGCACAATGTGCACGCACACACACATAAATATGTATAACATAGGCTTCCATACAGTTTCCGTCTATCAAATTCATTCGGCCCGCGGTTATAGTACAAGACACTTGCTCAAGACGCGTGCAGTGGAACTAAACCAGAACTATCTATCTATCTATCTATATATATATATATATATATATATATATATATATATATATATGTATGTATTTAAAATAAGTATACACATATATATGTACATATGTATGTATGTATATATGTATGTATATATATATACATATATGTATAAATATGTATAAATATAAATTATCTATATAGATATATATAAATATGTATGTATATAATTATAAATATGTATGCATATATCATATATGTATATATATTCTTTTATTCTTTTATCTGTTTCACTCATTTTGACTGCGGCCATACTGGAGCATATCATATATAAATATATATATATATATATATATATATATATATATATATGTATATATACATACATACATACATATGTATGGATATATACATATATATGTATCTATATGTATATATATATATATACATATATATGTATCTATATGTATATATATATATATATATATATATATATATATATATATATATATATATATATATATATATATATATATGTATATATATATGTATATATATATATATGTATATACATATATATATATGTATATATGTATATATATGTATATATATATATATATATATATATATATATATATGTATATATATATATGTATATATATATGTATATATATATATGTATATATATATATATATGTATATATATATATGTGTATATATATATATACATATATGTATATATATATACATATATATGTATATATGTATATATATACATATATATATATATGTATATATATATATATATATATGTATATACATATATATATATGTATATATATATATATGTATATATATATATATATATATATATATATATATATATATATATATATATATATATATATATATATATATATATATATATATATATATATATATATATATATATATATATATTCTGTGTTATTTACTGATTTGTATACTTCATGTTTTACTCGTTTCAGTTATTGGCTAGTGGCCATTCTGGGGCACCGTTTAGAAATGTTTAGTCGAACAATTACACCCCAGCACTTATTTTTTAAGTCTGGAATTCATAATATTGGTTACTTACGCTGAATAGCTACGTTACGAGGACATAAACAAGCTAACACCGGTTATCAAGGAGTGGCAGTGGAGAAACATAACATGAAGTCATAAACAAATGCGAAGGTCGACTCAGGGATTTGGTAGGAGATACTTGCCCAAGGTATATAATTTTTTACTATAACCCTGAGTCCAACAATGCCTTGTCAATTAATTTGGTAGAAGGAAACTGTGTGGAGGCCCAAAGTTTGGGTGTGTGGTGTTTTTTTCTGTTTGCTCCCACGCCGATTGGAAACTAGTGCTGGTTTATTTACGTCCCTGTAACTGAGCGGTTTCGCAAAAGAAATAAGTTCCAAACAGAATAAGTTGCAAACTTTGAATAATATGCAATGGGCCGATTTCTTCAACTAAATCCTTCAAGGCGATGCCCCAGCATGGCCACAGTCCAAAGACTAAAACAAATAAAAAGGGAATAGATAACTCAACTCAAATATTAAAACAGTCAATATTTCTTATGAAAATCTCCATTGCGTGTGACTCAGTTCTTTAAGCATTAAACAATTTTAAAAAAGGAGAAAATAGGAAAAGGGAAAGGAAGGTGTATGTTCAAAACCTTTGCATCCATGTACCTACCGGTCATACTTGTAGAGATGCAATGTTTCATTCAGGTACTCCCCCTTATTTAATATGAATTTGTAGGCGTGTTTACATATAACGAATCCATCCGATTTAACATTTAATTATTACTCTTGTTGTAGCGAGTAACAGTAATTTTTCCGCAGTGCAGAAGCCTCATCCTTCGCTACCATTTATAAAAGGCTTAGAACTCTCGCCAGTCATCTAGTTGGTATTAGTGCGTAACTGTTACCTTTTTTATTCACACAGACATAATGGCATAACACGGAATAGCCACTAAATAGTAAACCACTGTTAGCCATTAAATATGTTGCTAAGGTAACAAGAATACTGCATTGCCTCTATTCGTGTGCATCTACCTATTATACATAGACAAAAATAAATGTTCATAAAATGTATAAACACAACCAGCTTTAACTGAATAAATAACTCAATTCGAAATTAATCGTTCAAATTAGTTGATAGCGTTTCCAAGGTTCATTCGTCATATTTAAAAGTAACAGCTCTTAGTTCTATTTATAAGTATCAGCTCGCAGTGCACTCTGTCCGGTTTCTGTGGCCGAGGAGGAGATAACCACTTCGAAATGCTTACATCTCACAGTTTGAGTAAGTGGCGCTGCAGGTTGATTTTGGTGTATTTACACCATTTATCTACAGAGAGACATTTTCTCCATGACAAAACACTGTGAATGGTTTTTATACGAGATCGAATATGCCCCAAGTATATTTGAACTGGTAACAAACTTGTGTTTATGCACATCACTGTGTAGCACAGCTACTCTGTAGGCTAGAATAAGATAACCACCCGTGGAATTCGAAATCACTATGTGTGTGCGCGTGTGCGTGTGTGTGTGTGTGTGTGTATGTAAGTGTACTCACGCATATTGACACATACAGCCTGGATAAAAGGATAAAGGTGTGTTGCATATGTGTGTTGTGTGTGGTGATTACTCCATCTTCACAAATGATTGCCATCTCGTTGTACTTCTTCGATGTCAATGGCATTTCTGATTTTCCATCTACGACCTTTCACACGAATATTCAGCTCCGCCGCAGTTCTACATGGTTTGAAGCATAAGTGACAGACAAAAGTCGTAATTTCTACTCGATTGATCGGGTCTAATAGTGGGACACATTCACTGCGTATTGCCATATGTCTTTTCAGACCCGGAATCGACTTGCAAACTTTTCGAATATTTCACATGTTGAACCACCTGACCTAGGAGGAGAAACGTTGCATACAGTTGGTCTAACATGGGACTTCAAAGAGTTGATAAACCGAAGCTTAGAAAGGAATACACAGCGACAGGTTTCACATATCCAGCGTGTTATGTCCTCATCGAGTTTCTATTGACAGCCCATCTAAAGCCAATGCATTAGCCTCCTGTGTGCTCAAGACGACTATTTTCCATAATTTCGCCACCTGCCCTTATATGATTCCACCATTCAGCTCTTTCCAAAGATAGGTGTTCCCAGTTCTTTACATCGATTCGCATTTCTTTGAATTTGGTCTTTTTTTTGCGTACGTACATACATACATACATGCATACATACATACATGTAAATGCATACATTACAGATACATACATATACACACACGCACACACATACACAGATGTATACACACACACACGCGTATATATATATATATATATATATATATATATATATATATATATATATATATATATATATATATATATATATATATATATATATATGTATATATATATATATATATATATAACCATTTGCACACATACACACTGCTTACTTGTTTTACTCATTTTGTGTGTGTGTGTGTGTAAATTTATGTATGTGCTTATATAGAGATTGGTTGGGGAAAGTGAGAGAGACAGACAAACACAGACAAACAGATAGATTAGATAGATAGATAGATAGATAGATAGATAGATAGATAGATAGAAAATGTCTATACATACATGCAGACATACAAAAAAAAAAAAGACCCCTCCCTTCATACATCTATCCCTCCAGCCACACATATACAGTTTTCGACTACAAGGTAAAACGGAGACGGCAGCAGCGACGGAAATAAGGGCGACTAAGGTTCCTAATACTCATCACTCCAGCAGTTTGT
>NC_142938.1:64521084-64526084 GCF_046866305.1 Octopus bimaculoides | reverse complement strand
GGCGTCCCGTACAGGTGGGGAACCTATACGCCAATGAAACCGGGAAACCGCCCCTTATGAGCTCGGCATGGCTCGAGAAGGAACAAACATACAACAGCAAAAACAATTAAGTATTTAATTATATCGCGAAGTTTCTTTCGCTTGAAATAGTTCCAGATTATTTTATATATGTATATTTTACAATTTATCAAATGCAAATATCCCTTATAGACAATTGGCAATGGACACTGTGAAATATTCAATGGGTTAGTGGTTAACGTGTGGCACTCACTATCGCAAGAGTGTGGTTTCGATCCCAGACCGGCTGTTGTTTTGTGCACTGTTTTCGTAAGCACAACGCTTCAGTTCACGTTACTCGGTTCCACTCAGCTATAAATGAGTAACTCTTCGACAGATTGAACTTCCGTTTCGCAGTATGTTTTGATCTTGGTCGCTTATACGTCAAGGACGTTGAGTAGCCGGCCCACTGACTTCCAGGGCCCGAGACAATAATATCCAAGAGTTGATGATGACGATGTGATGTTGAATCCTGCAGCTTAATTATTGAGTGGAAAAGAAAATTAGGTTTAAAACAGTGGCATTTAGTCAGATCTTACCTCATTTTACTTAAACCAGGACAAAGACATATTCCAGCATCATTTGATTTGGGACACAACTCAAGAATCGGATCGTTTTTGTTTGGTTGCCATTTTTCAATTTCTTCAATTTTGTTCCAATTGATTTCATATTTATGTAGTCTTGTATGCTGATTATTAAAATGAAATTTATTTTCGCCATAAATCAATAAATAAACAACTGTTTATTTATTAATAATAGTTTTTAAAAATTTCAAATTTTGGGTAATTTTAGCCAATCGAAAGCCACAGGCATATAAGTACATATTTCCATAGTAACGAGCCAAGCGTTGGAAAAGCATTTACGGAAGACCACATGTTTACAAACTGATATTTTACGCTGTTTCCCTACTTGTACCCATCTTTATCTGCCCTTAAAGCTACAAAATGTGTTGTTTACTCTTTATTTTTCCGCATTAAATGCATATTGATTGCCTAAAACTACAAAATATGCGTTGTTTACTCGTTTTTTGTTCATTTTTCGCTTATGAAATGCTTAAAAAACCTGCTATCGTCGCAATGTTAACTGTATTGTTTTGTCGTCTTGCGATTGCAGTCACGCACAAAATGACAGCTTCCAAATCCCGTTTTCTGACTGGGTAAAAATGATCAAACTTCAGATCTCAGTAACTCTTTTCAAAAATTTTTTTTTCTGGAACAAGTGAATTAGACACTGAGATTCAACATGAAAAGTTTCATCAATGCGCCAAATTTGGAAATTTTCATTTAATTCTAAAATTTCAAAAAGTGCAGCCAAACAGAAAAGATCTCAAGATTCCTATAAAGCTACCGTTTTGGTTTCGTAGAACAGAATCTATTTTTGTTGGAAGACTTATTAGAAATTCGAAGAATAACACAATAATTACAGAGAATCATTTTAGACTGTGATAATGTTAGAATACGCTGTCATTCTATAACCCCACAGCATCATCTAGCACCTTACGCGAAATTTGAAAGCTCTTTAACAAGAGCATGATAATTAACGATGATAGCGCATGAAACCTATCATCATATACTGGTGATATGATTCTGTCATATCATATACTGGTGATATGATTCTGTCATATCAGTGAGGCCATGAATAGCGGTTGCCGCTGGGGAAGTAGAAATGATGGCATCATATTGTATCATTAAATTACTTCCAATCATTTGAATTAAAACTAGATTGCACGGCCAGCTTCTTCCTTCTGGAGAGAAAAAGAAAGCACAAACACCCACATAGAGAGAGACTTGAATTGTAATAACTATATTACATATCTAAAATACCCCTAATTTATACACGCATGCACATTTATACACTCAGGCACGCACAAACGTATGTATTATGTGTAAGAATTACGGTGAAAGACATAAAGTCGGTTTCAATGCTTCGTTGTAACAAGATAAAATTTAAAGTTAAGGAGAAGATATGGAATGAGATACGCACAAGCCGATGTCGCCATAGATTGATGTCTTTGCTAAATCCTTTGATAATCCTAATCTAAGAACATGGGCATTTCTTTCTCTCACTGTTTCGTAAACTCTCTGTCTCTCCTTCTCACACCTTCCCTTCCATCTCTCTTTTTGGCTTTCTTCCCCTCTCTCTCTCTCTCTCTCTCTCTCTCTCTCTCTCTCTCTCTCTCTATCTATCTATCTATCTATCTATCTATCTTTCTGCCTCTCTGTCACGCTGTCTCTCTCTTTCCCTTTATGTGTTTGAGGAGAGGAAAAGTGTTTATATCAATGGCGTTCAATTCATAAATTAAAATATCTCTCTCCTTTTGTTACATGTCTCTCTTTCTCTCTCTGTCTCTCTCTCTCTCTCTCTCTCTCTCTCTCTCTCTCTCTATCCGTCTATCTTTGCCTGTCTGTCTGTCTCTCTCCCACTATCTATCTATATATCTATCTATCTATCTATCTATCTGTCAATCTATCTATCTGTCTATCTATCTATCTATCTATCTATCTATCTATCTATCTATCTATCTATCTATCTATCTGTCTGTATGTATACATTTATGCGCGTTTGTGTGTGTATATGTGTGTTTACCTCCAACACCAAAACATTTTATCACCAAATCAGACCGAATGTCCAGTCAGCCGTTTCAAATCGTCAGCGTACCACGAGCCACGCCAAATCCTCAACGTCCTATCAGCCGCGCCAAATCTTCGGCGTCGAATCAGCCGCGCCCATTAGTCTCGTACCGATTTTTAACACAGTTCCACATTCCTCTTCGAGTTCTATTATTACGACGTTCACTTTACCAACTTCTGACATAGCACAGTCTTTCTTGATTACCTGTCGGTTCATTATATAGTTCCAGCTACGTGAATTGACTCTGCTTCGCTTCGATATTCCGTTGAGATTGTGTTCTCTTTTTCTATCTCAGTAGCCAGTGCAGATAATTTCGTAATATTCTCAAAGCTGTCTTTTACGCTATCCTAGATGGATTTTGCTATGCGTTGCTTACAAGACAAAACATGTTCTTCGTGCACTTGACACCCTCTCAGTATGAAGAATCGCTTTAATGAGAAGGCTAATGCCGGCATCATACAGGGAGTAACAGCGCTATATTGATATTAAAAAGTACCTGACGATTTTTTATTTATGTTTTTTTTTTTCTTTTTTAACTCATTATACCATAATTGGATCTGTGTGACTCCAGTAACTTCGAACCCGATAACATTGCCTTCCAACAACAACAACAATAACAGCAAAAACAACAACAGCGGCAGCAACAACAACAACAATAACAACAATGACGGCGACAATATACATACACATGTAGAAACACATGTATACGCACACAATAATATACCAGTACAGCTTATACGAATAGGTGAGTGAAAATAAAGCCAAGTTACATGTTGGTTACAAATTTCAATTTTTGGTAAAATGACAGCAACTTCGGAGATAGAGTAAGTCAATTATATTGCCCTCCCCCCAGCCCCCAGTAATCAACTGGTACTTATTTTATCGACCTCCGGAAAACGACGAACGGCGAAGTCCACTTCTGCGGAATTTGAACTCAAAACGTAAAGACGGATGGCTGTCAGGTCTGGACTTACTCTCTCTTTACTCTTTTACTTGTCTCAGTCATTTGACTGCGGCCATGCTGGAGCACCGCCTTTAGTCGAGCAAATCGACCTCAGGACTTATTCTTTGTAAGCCTAGTACTTATTTTATCGGTCTCTTTTTGCCGAACCGCTAATTTACGGGGACGTAAACACACCTGAATCGGTTGTCAAGCGATGTTAGGGGGACAAACACAGACACACAAACACGGACACACAAACACACACACACACACACACACACACACACACACACACACACACACACACACACACACACACACACATATATATATATATATATATATATATACATACATACATATATACGTCGGGCTTCTTTCAGTTTCCGTCTACCAAATCCACTCACAGGGCTTTGGTCGGCGCGCGGCTATAGTAGAAGACACTTGCCCAAGGTGCCACGCAGTGGGACTGGTTGGTGAGCAAGCTACTTATAACACTCCTGCGCCCATATTTACTTGAGTAAATTTCATATCTAAAATTTTAAGCACCCATTATTATATTCTCAGAGTGGTTGGCTTTAGGAAGGGAACCCAGCCGCATAAAACCCATGTGAAATCAAACTGGAGTCTGATGCTGCCCCTCAGTTCACCAGCCCTGGTCAAACCATCCATCCCATGCCAGCATGGACAACAGACGTTAAATGATGATGATGATGATGATGTTGATATTCACGTAGACTATACGACTGTAATTAATATATATCTCAATTTTCGGAGTCAATAAAATGACTACCAACTCGAGCCTCGAGGATCGATATAAATGATTAGCCCTCTCCACCAAAATTTCAGAACTTGTGCCTATAGTAGAAAGAATTTATCTCTGACTTTCAAAATATTTATAATAATCACACCGGCATATAAATGATGTGTATATGTGATTTAGGGTACCCCAGGAATATAGGTATGTCCTGCTGTATTTATTAGCATCAATGTTACGGGCATAAAGATACAGCCCATCGTAGAGCTTCGTTCAAAAAGAAAAAAGAAAAAAAAAGCACGCAGCACCACATGACTCGGGAATTTGAAACTACGGCTTTGTGACCATGAGTGTAATGCACTAATCATTATGCCGCATGTTTTCAGTATACTTTTCTACTCTAGATACAAAGCCCGAGATTTTGGGGGAGAGGGCCAGTCGATTAGATCGAAAACAGTATGCAACTGGTACTTAATTTATCGACCCTGAAAGGATGAAACGGAAAGTCGACCTCGGCGGGATTTGAACTCACAAGGTAGCAGTAGACGAAATACCGTCAAGCATGTCGCCCGGTGTGCTTAACGTTTCTGCCAACTCACCGCCTTATTCTTC
>NC_142938.1:64514927-64520584 GCF_046866305.1 Octopus bimaculoides | reverse complement strand
TTGTTAATAAGGTGAGAGGAAGAGAACGAGGAAAATAAATAGTTTGAAAGAGAGAGAGACAGATAAGAGAGAGAGAGAGATGGAGAGAGAGAGAGATGGAGAGAGAGAGAGACGGAGGGAAACAAAGAGAGTGGAGGAGAGAGAGGGAGGGAGAGCGATAGATAAGATGGCGTCAAGTTTTGATTAATTGAAGGTGGCGATGTAGAATTTGCATTACTTTTGCCGCCTTGAAGCAGAACCCTTTCCTCGAAACCTCCCTTTGTTTTTCTCTTTCTTTTTCGAGTCTTTCCTCCTGTATCTCCCATACTTTACTCTTCATCAAGCTCTTTTTATATTTCAATGTTATACGTCTCTTACGCCCATTTTGTTTTCTCCCTTCGGTTCGTTGTTTACTGTTCTCAACATACCTATAAACATCCATGCGCGCGCGCGCGCGTTTTGTGTGTGTTTGCGTGATATTGTGCTTAAGATGCCCGTTTTGCCATCACGTGATTTTGGGTTGAGTCCTACAATGCGAAATCTTTGGCAAATGTTTTCTACTATATTCCCGAATCGACCAATCCTCAGAGAAAGAAGTCGATAGACGGAGACCGCGTCCAAACATGTATGTGAGTGTATCTGCGTGTGTGTGTGTGTGAGTGTGTGTGTGAGAGAGAGTGTGGTTGTGTGTTTGTGTATGTTTGTTTCTGTATATATGTGTATGTGTGTGTTTTGTCCGCCACCAATGCTTGACAACTGGTGTCTCCAGAGATCGAAAGAATACGTATCAGATTTAAAATAAGTGCTAAATTGTTCGACTAAAATCATTTAACGTGGCGCTGGAGCATGGGAGCAGTCCACTGATTGGAACGAGTGGAAAAAAATTACATAAATATAGAGTTTATTGCGAGCAGACATGTGAGACTAATCCTTGAAACTCCATGGTTTCGTGTTACATTAGCAATCATCAGCAGTGATGAAGTTAAGTCATAAAGAATGCTGGAAACAGAACATGAGTTACATGCTCCCTGTTGGATCCTCGGGAGAGTTATTATCTGCTTATCTATCTATCTATCTATCCATCTATCTATCTATCTATCAGTCTGTCTGTCTGTCTGTCTGTCTGTCTATCTATCTATCTATCTATCTATCTATCTATCTATCTATCTATCTATCTATCTATCTATCTATCTATTTGTCTGTCTGTGTGTCTGTATGGCTGTCTGTCCTTCTGTCTATCTATCTATCTACCTATGTGTGTATATGTGTGTGTGTGTGTGTGTGTGTGTGTGTGTGTGTGTGAATGTGTGTGTGTGTGTCTGTATACATACATGTATAGGTGCGGGCGTGGCCGTATTGTAAGAACCTTCCTTCCCAACGACATGGATTCGGGTTCAGTCCTCTTAAAAAAAAACACAAGCAAAGACGAAATGGGTTCAATTCATTCCACTGAATAGGTGCCCCACTTCGGCTGCAATTTAATGACTGAATCCGGGCGATGTGTTGCGTTCTTGAGCAAAGCAATCCATTGCACTTTGCTCCTGTTCACTCAGTTGGCAAAAGCGAGTAATCCTGCGACAGACTGGCGTCCCGTCCACGAGGAGTATACATACGCCACAGAAACCGGCTGTATGAGTCTATATGACACAAGAATGGCTTTATTAGTGCGTGCGTGCGTGTGTGTGTGTATGTGTGAGTGCATGTATATATATGAGTAGGTGTATATTTATGTAAGTATATGTGCATGCATATATATATATATATATATATATATATATATATATACATACATATATATATATATATATATATATATATATATATATATATATATATATTTACGTGAGTATGTATGCGTGTATGTGTAGACACTCACAAATGTATGTGTGTGTGTGTGTTTGTTTGTGCATATGCATATGCATATCTCATGTTGTTATATTTCTTATCGTCCATCTTCTGCCTTAAATTGCGGTTTTTTGAAATTTATAAGCAATCTTTTACGATTTAATTTTTTCATAGATAAATATAATTGTTGAATTTGTAAAGGTTTTAAATGATTAAAAAAATTTAATTATAATTTTATTTCAGTTTTAATCTAATTTAGTTTTATTTTAAATTTTAGTTTTCAATACTTAAATTTTCAAATATCTGATTATTTTAATTTCTAAGTTTTTTATGTTTTGATTTTTCTACCCTTAAAATTAAGATTTTTCAATTTTTCAATTTTTAAATTATTATCCTTTTAGTTTTAAATTTTGTAATTTTGTAATTTTCTAATTTTTTTACATTAAAAATTTTTTAATATCTCAATTCCTAAATAACATTTTCATTTTTCAATTTCATTTCTAATTTTATTTAAATTTTTAATTTTTAGTTGAAATTTCAATTTTATTTACTTTTCTCTTTGTAGCATTGAAAGGTTTTCAATACACTGTCTATTTTAATTTTGAAGTCTTGATCTTAATGTTAATTTTAAAAAAAAATTTTTGAATTCTTTAACCTTTAAGGCTCCTCGAGAAGAATTATGTATTTTTTTAATATATAATCTTAAGGTTACAAGTCCTATTTTAACCTTAATCTTTCATTTTTATCCCGAAGATGTCTTGCGATACAACATCCATTCTTTTATGTATATATTCTTTTATTTACTGTTGCAGATTGTATATATATATATATATATATATATATATATATCATTATTAATAAATTATAGGGTGGCAAAGAAAATTTTAGAAATTTTATTTACCACCAGTGGTCCAGCGAGAGTAAAAACAGTCAATAGACTATGTATTATTCAATAGACTATGTATTATTCTCTGCATTTCTAATGAATAATATATATATATATATATATATATATATATATATATATGTTTTCTTTTGCTACTTTATATTTATATTGACAAACACAACAATTTATGCCAATTTCTGAAACATCAATCCTAAAAGTTCAGTTTGGCTTATAAGATCTAATACCCAGAGGGGAATTTTTTCTTCTAGCCGGTGGTGCACGTTGCGTGTGCGTGTGTGTGTGTGTGTGTCTGTGTCTGTGTGCATTTCTAATAGATTGTGCCACGGCACCGGGCTTATTGTAGCTGCACAAGTGCGAAGATTTATAGATATATATATAATTATAAATATATATATGTATATATATATATATATATATATATATATATATATATATATATATATATATATATGTATATATATATATATATATATATATATATATATATATATATATATATATATATATATATATATATATATATATATATATATATATATATATATATATATTACAAATTAAAAGGGTAAAGATTTATCAATTTATTAATTTATTAATAAATCAACAATTAGTAATTTTTACCAAGCTCTTCGGTATGTAAGCACCATTATCGGTGGAGAACTTATTTAAAAGTTCCCATACATTTATAAACATAATTAAGGGATCGGCAAGCATTTGCTTCACCATATACCGAAGTTCAGAAATAGCAGCTAAAAAAGCTGAGACTCCAACAGATAGCATTACTTGTAACTCACAAAGAAGAAAAACAATGAAAACTAACCATTTAAAGTTAATCATAGACGCGTTCCTGGATTATGAATGATAAAATTCAATTTCCGTCATCGGTATGATATTCCAGTAGTACATTCGACTATGCTAGCAAACCGCGCAAGTATGAACGAGTGAACATCATGCCTCGACACAATCTGAAAGCACAAGTAATGCTATCTGTTGGAGTCTCAGCTTTTTTAGCTGCTATTTCTGAACTTCGGTATATGGTGAAGCAAATGCTTGCTGATCCCTTAATTATGTTTATATATATATATATATATATATATATATACATATGCACATATATATATACATATACATATATATATACATATATATATACATACATACATACATACATATATATATATATATATATATATATATATATATATATATATATATATAAAGGTTATGAAGGGTATTGGAGTCAACCAAACCCTAAAGACACAGGTAATACCGAGTAAGTGCTGTATACCGACGAGTTTTGCCCCTGTCGTTGTATCAACATGAGTGGGGAATATAACATAGGTCGTGTATTAGCGTGTGTATGTATAAAGAAAGAAAAAGTTAAAGAAACCAATGGCAAAGTAAGTATTACCGTCACCGATGAAAGTTACATTGGATTTTCCCTGAAACAGCTGTAAGACTTTATCCATAAAATATAATTCTAACTTTGCCATTAGTCTCTTTATCTTTTTCTTTCTTTATACATATATATATATATATATATATATATATATATATATACACACACACTATAAACTATAAAATTAATGTGGGCAACTGGGCACACTCTGTAAGGGGTTTAGCTCTTATTTCTAGCAATATATGTACTTGTAACACATACAATCACAATTAGTGGCGACTATCTATGTATCTATCTAGCTATATGTCTGTCTGTCTGTATGTATGTATTTACACTAACATACATACGTACATACATACATACATACATACATACATACTTACATACATACATACATAATACATGCATACATACATACAGGAATAACCAGAAAACCAAATATTGCTATTTTGATTGCATTAATGCGTTTTGAGTAGTTACGTAAGATAATTGTTACATAATATTTCCGTCAGTCAATATTTCAAAATATAAAGATAGATAAAAATCTGTCTGTGTACAGTATC
This sequence comes from Octopus bimaculoides, assembly GCF_046866305.1. Classification (NCBI taxonomy): domain Eukaryota; kingdom Metazoa; phylum Mollusca; class Cephalopoda; order Octopoda; family Octopodidae; genus Octopus; species Octopus bimaculoides. The sequence goes on along the minus strand of NC_142938.1, from coordinate 64,515,891 downwards.
TGGACAGATAGTTTTAGAAAACTAGCCAAAATAGAAATAAAAAGAGCGAATTGGAAAAATGAGACAGAGACAGGGTAAAAAGGAAGTTAAGTAATGAGCTGGAAAGAAGGATATTTTTAAAAGAAAGTTTCAAGTGTATATAAATAATTAATCAATTAGATAAATGATTAAACAGGCAATAAATTCTCAATGCTGAGATAAACAAGGAAAGGAAAGGCATAAAAAGAAAGAAAAAAAACAGAAAAAAGCAAAAGGAAAAAAGCAAAAAATGTAGAAGCTAGTCGTCGTGTGGGATGCGAATGTGGAGATTTTAGGACGGAAAGTATAAGAATTATTTACTGATAAAATTAAAAATAGGATAATTAAGGAATCCTGACCGTTTCTGTTAGACCGACAGTTCTTGAAGTACCACTGAACTGCTGCCTGATGTAAACATGGATATTAACATGGCCTCTCTCCCCACATGCGGGGATCCGCACATAAAATGTACATATATAGATGAAAGTATACTCACACATGATATGAATATGTATATGTGTGGTAACTTACTTGGAAATAAATGGATGCATGACGTTCAATTAAATAATAAATACTAAATAATATATATAGATATAGATAGATATATGCATGTATATATGGATACAGGATGTCAGCAACGGTGCAAACAGCACGAAATATGTAAACAAACGAGTTAAATACGTAAACAACAAGAATGGAAAACAGGAAAGTAAAGACAGAGAAAGGACCTTTCATCAGTTGTCGGCTTTCTATCTGCTCCTCATTTCGAGCAATGTATGTATATATATATATATATATATATATATATATATATATATATATATATATATATATATATATATATATATATGTATATATATATATATATATATATATATATATATATATATATATATATATATATATATATATATATATATATATATATATATATATATATATATAT
>NC_142938.1:64504927-64507427 GCF_046866305.1 Octopus bimaculoides | reverse complement strand
TGTACTGACAGGGAGTGTAATCGCCTGAAAAGACCGGTCGAGAAATTCCCTATACTGATCGGTCAGATTCGGCTAATTCCGTAGCCTTATGATTAGAGACCACTCGATTCAGCTGATTCCGAATTAATTCTCTATCAGTACGTATGTACTCACCATGCTCCAGTATGACCACAGCTTCAGGACTGAAACGTATAAACGAATAGAAGAATACGCACACACACACACACACACACACACACACACACACACACACACACACACACATATACATATACGTACGAATGAGTAGACAAACGAAAGAAGAGCATTCAACATATTTATTGAGAGTTACATCTTTTGATCAAAATAGTTTGATTCAAGCTCTTTGGTACTCTGAGTTTCAATCAAACTGTTTTCATCCATATATATATATAATATATGTTCATGTTCGTTTATATATTTATAATACATAAATACATTTTACTCAATATGTTACTTCAGAGTACATCATACTTAATACAAGAAGAATGGTGACAGTCCGATGAAGACTGGCAGAGACATACATACATACAAAGATACATACATAATACATACATGCATGCATACATACATACATACATACATACATACATACATACAGACGTGCATATATATATATATATATATATATATATATATATATATATATATATATATATATATATATATATATACATATATATATATATACATATATATACACACATATATATATATATATATATATATATATATATATATATATATATATATATATATATATATATATATATATATATATATATATACATGCATATAATTATATATATACATGTGTGTATGTATATAAATACTGGCTGGCGCAAATATCGTGCAGCGCCCTGATCACGAGAAAAACCGTTTATATAAGAGGTATGGTAGGCTTTTATTTTATCTCCATAAAATTCATTTTCACAAAATTATTAACTCGGAACAAAGAAAAAAAAAAAGATGGTAAAAATAATTGTTGAATCTGATTTCCTTCGCATTCATTAGATTTCTGAAAGCGATACCAAAGAGAATGTTGTACATTGTTCAAGATTTCAGTGTCAATCTTTGCACATTGAACTCTTGTTATCTTTTAATTCTCCAACGCTTCTTGGACCGATACTATAAACAACGGACGTAAGATGCATCCGCTGGAAAAACTCAAGGCGAGTTAAGTCTGGTGACCTTTCTGGCTAAGACAAAGGATCTCATCTGCCAATCCATCGATTGGCAAAATTAACGTTTAAAAAATTTCTAACAAGGCTCTAAAATAAACCCAATCATTTTATGAACATTTTTCACATTTACTTACAAAGAAATAGAAAATAGGATGTTATGGCAAAGTGTTATTTTAAAGATTCGCGTCTTTTTCGCCACCCTATACGTACGTATTTATGTATGAATGTATGTATGCTTCTATGTATGTATGTATGTATGTATGTATGTATGTATGTATGTATGTGTGGAGGCGCAGTGGTTAGGGCAGCGGACTCGCAATTATAGGATCGCGGTTTTGTTTCCCAGACCGGGCGTTGTGAGTGTTTATTGAGTGAAAACACCTGAAGCCCCACGAGGCTCCGACAGGGGATGGTGGCGAACCCTGCTGTACTCTTTCACCACAACTTTCTTTCACTCTTACTTCCTGTTTCTGTTGTGCCCGTAATTCAAAGGGCAAGCCTTCTCACACTGTGTCACGCTGAATATCTCCGAGAACTACGTTAAGGGTACACGTGTCTCTGGAGTGGTCAGCCACTTGCACGTTAATTTCACGAGCAGGCTGTTCCGTTGATCGGATCAACTGGAACCCTTCACGTCGTAAGCGACGGAGTGCCAACAACAAATGCATGTATGTATGCATGTATGTATGTATGTATGCATGTATGTATGTATGCATGTGTGTATGTATGTATGCATGCATGTACGTATGTATGTATGTATGTATGTATGTATGTATGTATGTATGCATGTCAGCGTGGGATGAAAACAGGTGCATTCTGTATTCAGAAAAGCGATAGAAAAAATTAAAAGGAAAATAAAAGTTATACAAAGCGCAATATACAGAAAGATAGGAAGTTCATTGGCAGATAGTCGCTCAGTTGATTAGCAGCCAATTATAATTAAGATCCAATTAAACTTAATATTTTTTCAGAAAGCGAATGGCCTATGGTGTAATATTTTGATTTCCTTCTCTTTATCTTTAAAATTTCTTCTATTTTTACCATTTTTTTTTTCAGATTTTCTATTGTTCGCACATTATTGCTTCATTATTATCGATTTCTAAATTGATAATACGTAATGATTATATACATATACTCATCGTGTTGAACCGTTAATCCCTATCCATTTTTTTCTCTCCGTCTATATATATATATATATATATATAGATTTCGTTCTCTCTCCATTTTTCCTTATGGATCCTTTCTATCGATGAGCGTAGGCTTGAAACGTCAAAGACTTTTCCATTATTACCGAGCGT
>NC_142938.1:64489927-64499927 GCF_046866305.1 Octopus bimaculoides | reverse complement strand
GAAATTCTTTACATCTCCAGCATTGATGGGGTAACGAGGCAAACTGAATGCTAATTAAATGCTGCCCAGCAGAACTGTTACAAATGGTTTGCCTTCTTGGCAAAGATGGAAAAATCGGGAAAGTATTGGATTGCTGAAAAGAACGAATAGCATTATACCGTAGGCTGCAGGTAGCAAGCCCGCTACGCATGCAATGCTCCAGGAGTTCCAACGAAACCTGTGATAAAAAGATAATAATAATAATAATAATAATAATAATAATAATAATAATAATAATAATAATAATAATAATAATAATAATAATAATAATAATAATGATAATAATAATAATAATGATAATAATAATAATAACCTGTCTCCCTACGATCTACAAAGCCTTTACTGCAATAATATCGCAGAGATTGAGTAAACACCTGGAAAATAACAACCTGTTTCCAGAAGAGCAGAAGGGATGCTGCAAGGGCTCATACGGCTGTAAAGATCAATTATTGATCAATAAAGCCATAACTGAAGACAGCCGCAGAAAGAAGAAAGGCCTCAGTATGGCCTGGGTGGACTACCGAAAGGCTTTCGACAGTGTTCCCCACACGTGGATTCTGGAAACACTAGCCATAAACAAGGTGGCACCAATTATCATAAAATACATAGAGCACTCAATGAACAAATGGCAGACAGTGCTACAGCTCCAAACAAAAGAGGGACTTGTGAAAACGAAAGCCATCCCCATTAGAAGAGGAATATTCCAGGGAGACAAGCTCTCTCCACTCCTGTTCTGCCTGGCACTCACACCTTTAACAGAATTGCTAAATAGAACTGGATGCGGATACAAATGCTATGGAAAAACAGTCAGCCACCTTCTATATATGGATGACCTAAAATTATATGCAAAAAACGACAAAGAGCTAGAAACACTACTACAGACAGTACACGGCTTTACCAAGGAAATAGAAATGAAATTCGGATTAGAAAAATGTGCCAAAGCAACCCTGAAAAGAGGAAAATTAGTTAAAAGTAGCAATATAACACTAGATAAAGCCAATGAAATAAGAGAACTAGACGAAAGCCAACCATATAAGTATTTAGGAGTCAATGAACTAGATAGGATACAACATACACAAATGAAAGAAAAAATAAAGAAAGAGTACTATAGACGAGTTAGATCAATACTAAAAACAGAGCTCAATGCTAAAAACAAGATAATGGGTATCAACACTTTAGCTGTCCCAGTTATAAGCTACAGCTACAACATCCTTAACTGGACACTAAACGAACTATGTAAAATAGACAGGAAAACAAGAAAAATAATGACAGGATATAGGATGCACCACCCAAAATCTGACATAGAAAGGCTATATATACAACGCACAGAAGGTGGCAGGGGTCTTATACAGCTAGAAAACTATTATAAAATAACCACCATAGGACTGCAAAAATACCTACTCCAGAAGCAAGGGAAACTAATACAAATAGCCACAAAACACGAGCAAAACAAAAAACTGTTTTCAGTATTTAAGGAAGCTGACAAATACAAACAAGAAATCAATCTACCTAACAAATACGAAGAAGAAGAAGAAGAAACAACAAAAGCTATAAAACAAATGAAATCCAAACTAAAACTAGAACAGCAACGGACCATGATAAAACGATGGCAAGAAAAGCCCCTACATGGTAAATACTGGGCTAAACTAAATGCGAAAGAAATAGACAGAGAAAAATCCCAGCAATGGCTGAGAAGCTCAGGACTCAAAGCAGAGACTGAAGGATTTTTAATTGCTGCACAAGACCAAAGCCTCCCCACCAGAAATTACCAAAAACACATAATGAAAAGAAATATAACAAGTAACTGTAGAATATGTGGAGATCGACAAGAAACAATAAATCATATTATCTCTGGCTGCCCAGTCCTGGCTAAGAAGGAATATATTCACAGACACGACAGAGCTGAGACCTATATACACTGGAAGCTATGCCAACATTATGGAATAACAACAGAAAAAAGATGGTATAAACACACGCCAGAAAAGGTCACAGAAAACGAGAAAGCAACCATACTCTGGGATATGCCAATACACACAGATAGAGAAATTAAGGCAAATAGACCAGATATAGTTGTCAAAGATCATGAAGAAAAAAATGCTTTCTAATTGATGTATCAATACCAGCAGATGACAACGTTTCTCTAAAAGAAATGGAAAAACTTTCAAAATACAAAGACCTGGAAATAGAGATAACTCGAATGTGGAATCTAAAAACAGAAACAATTCCTATCATAGTAGGTGCCTTAGGTATAATAAAAAAATATTCAGACAAATACATAACAAAAACACCAGGACTTACAAATATATATAACATACAGAAAATTGCACTACTGGGTACTGCACACATTCTACGCAAAACACTTTCAATACAGTAAACATAAGAGCACCACAGCAAACCACAGTACATACCCAAGGCGCACAGAGCTGCGCTCGGTAGTGAAGTGAAAGCACGTTATAAAAATAAAACTACTGAATAATAATAATAATAATAATAATAATAATAATAATAATAATAATAATAATAATAATAATAATAATAATAATAATAATAATGATAATAATAATAATAATAATAATAATAATAATAATAATAATAATCATAATAATAATAATAATAATAATAATAATAATGATAATCTGGAAAACATTGGTGGGATTGACTGAAGACTGGGAAACAGATGGGATTGACTTAAGAAGGGAACACTAGAAAAAGAGACTGAGAGCACTATATTGGCAGCACAAGAACAAGCTTTGGCTACGAACTGAAGGCAAGTATTTCAGCTGCGCCGCATCTGTAATAAAATGGATGACACCATTGTCCATATCACAAGCGAATGCCCTAGATTTGCCCAAAACTACCACAAGTGGTTTTGTTACAGTAGAGCTGTTACAAAAGGTTTGCCTCCTTGGAACGGCCAGAATAAGCAGGAAAATATTAGATTGATGAAAAGAACTGACAGCATAGTACTGTAGGCTGCAGGTAAGACTCCAAGAGTTCCAACAATAGCCTGTAATAAAGAAACGATAATAATAATGTTTAAGATGATGATGATTATAAAACTACTACTACTACTATTATTATTATTATTATTATCATCATTATTATTATTATTATTATTATTATTATTATTATTATTATTATCATCATCATCATCTTCAATGATAATAATAATAATAATAATAATAATAATAATAATAATAATAATAATAATAATAATGATAATAATAATAATGATATGGTTCTGGATTCAGTCCCACTGCCTAATACCTTGGGCAAGTACCTTCTTCTACAGCCGCAGGCCAACCAAATCCTTGTGAAACGGAGATTTGTGAAACGGAAGCTGAAGTCAACTCCTCGTCTGCCTATCTATCTATCTATCTATCTATCTATCTATCTATCTATCTATCTATCTATCTATCTATCTATCTATCTAATATATATATATATATATATATATATATATATATATATATATATATATATATATATATATATATATATATATATATATATATATATATGTATACATGTCTCTTAAAGGATAGAGCTCAAAATCAATGCATTGAAGATACTTTATTGCAGCAACAATTATAATAACAGAAACAACCACAATAAGCCAAACCTATGCACATTTCAATAGGGTATCCCGGAAAAATAAACCACATCATCAGATGTCTCGTAAAATATTGTAACAAATTACAACATATTACAAATTTCTGGATACTCCATCTCATCAGGGTCGCATTATTGCCATCACCAGTACTATTATTAGCAAAACACACACATCATCCAAGAGGGTGAAAGAATAATCGACGGCACGCAACCTACCATCGTTATTTTCTTACAGAATGTAAACAAACCAGTCAACCGAAATCCAGCGACGTACACCGCCCGGTTTACAGCGTAAAAATCCCTTGCCAAAAATTCATCCCCCCTGTACATCAAGATTTCCTATCGGATCTTCCTATAACGATAGCGTATTAATTAATTCATTAATTATACCCGCCCACGCCCACGCACCGCACACTACCACCCACATGCCCACACGTACCCCCACACACACATATACCTATACTTAGATGTACACACCAATATATATTTATATGTATTTTTTATGTATAACCATACACTCAAACACATATACACACAAACACATATATACACTCACATATGCATGCATATACATATACACACATACAGATACACATGCACCCACATACACGCGCACAGATACACACACACACACATTTACATATATACGCATACATACTCACATACACACATGCGTACATATGTACATACATACATATAGCTATACCTCCATATATACATCGATACATATGCACATACACACACACAAGCTTATATATGTTTACATGTACACACATACACATACGTCTCCATACACACATATATACATATATACACACATACACTCTCACGTGTCTCCACATGTATACCTACACCCATATACATATACACTCATATATTTGCGCCACAGACCTAATTCCAGTAAGATATATAGAGATGAATATACCTCTTCCTTAATTTCGAACTTGTGCCTATACACATTCCGGTAATTCCTATTTATAAAATGCATACGTATGTCTATACATATGTAGACATCTGTAAGCTTTAAACGTTATTTTATTAACTAGGTGACCCTTGGAAAAAAGTATGGAAAATAATTCCAAGTTACATAACGAACAAGTACTTTTACCCTTGTCGTACGGCATCGATTTGCCTACTAACAACCATTCCAGGGAGTAATCCTTTTTCTCATCTTTCAATTTCCAAACTAAATTACTAAGCGCCGTACTATATTGCTTACTCCTATCCCTAAAGGAAGAGTAATGATTAGAAATTCGTTTCGAGACCTCAAGTGACGAAGCCCCGATATAACTCCAAATCTTCTTATCCGTTATAACATTACACCTATAGACAATGTTTTTAGTTTTAGCATTTGCACTAAGGAATCTTATTCTATTAGGGTTATCTTCAGATATTTCTATTAGTTTATTACCAAAGTTAGTGGTATTATCCATATCCTTTTGGTCTTGACTAACATCTCGACCATTGCCTGTATTATTATTATTATTACCCTCTGTGTTTATGTCAACAGAACTATGACTAGAGTTTGAGGATAAAAGTTTGAAGTTATGAGCGGCGATAATTTGGGTCAAATTCTTGGTGTTTGAAAATCCGAACCTTACCTTATGCTCGTTAATAACCTTATAGTAGAGCGAGTTAATTGGAAAATGTTTCCTAACTACATTCCTGAATAAACTAACTAAATTTGATTTTACTTGCCTCCCATAAGGGACGATGAACCATAGACTATCCTGTTTCCTAGAATGACAACCTACATTATTATCCCTAAAAAACTTAAGCCTACTCCTTTCAGCCCCTGGTACACTATCGTTGGATCTTGGCCTATGCTTTAGCTTACTGAATGGGTTAACATTATTCTTATTATTATTCTTATTCTTATTATTGTTAGTTTTATAACTACCCTTATTGCTATTATTCACATTATCAATTTTATTAATATTATTATTATTAACATCTTCAATAGAGGAAGCAGAATCTGGTTTAATATAGTATACCTTATCATTATATCCTGCTTCCAGCAAAGCGGAGTTATAAAACTTTGCCTCATCTTCAAAAACCAGATTATTTGCAGACAGGTTGGACAATCTTAAAGATATACTATGGACCAAGTTATCTGTTATTGCTTTTGGATGATTACTAGATCTATTGATATACCTCAGGTTAGTTAAAGGTTTATGATATGGCCTATATGATTTATTATGCAGATCAAGCGTAACGTCTAAGAAATTAGCTACAGATATATTGTCCTCAAAAATAATATCCATTCCCATTCTGTGAAAATCTAACTAATCTATTTTTTATCCTTTGTACTTGCTGTTTTGAACTATTTCTGAGAAATAGCAGACAATCATCTCTATACAGACCCCCTCTGATATCTGGGAATTGATCAGCTAACTCATCAAGTATAAAGGAACAAACCACATCGGCAACCTGGGCCGAATCAGAGCTACCCATAGGTACATCAAACGCATCAGGTGTACCCTTTCTAATCCAAATTTTGTTATTAAACCTCATAAAAGATTTCCTGGCAGCTAAAACTACATTAATCTCTTCTCTAGAAAGCCCAGCTTTATTGTGCATAAACCACAATGCTTTATTAAGAACAGAAGGATTAATTGAGGGATAGAAATTAGCTATATCAAATTGTATAAATTTGACATTATCTTTATCACTAATAGAATTGAACCAATCTATTACTTGCTTAGAATTGGACCACAGTTGTAGCTTAAGTTTTCCAATTATTACAGGGATATACTTATCTAATATACTTTTGCTTAGTGTCCCTATATCCGACTTAGCCGGGCAAATAAGCCTTAATTTAGGATCAGTCCAAAAATTATTCTTGTGATCTTTCAATATGAACCTCGGTTATATATATATATATATATATATATATATATATATATATATATATATATATATATATATATATATAATACAAATAATATGTGAGTATATGCATATATATGTACACGTATGTACATACCTACATCTACATGTATATATAGATGCATATCTGGGTATAGGACGTTGCAAAAAAAACGTGGACAAAATGAGAAACAGAACATAAACAGAGCACAGAAAACACACAGGCCACAAAGAAAACATTTCCTTCATCAGCTGCCACCATTCTAAAACTAAGCGTTTCGAAGAGTTAGGGCAGGACGCATTGTTATAATGGCTCTTACCGCAGGGACAAATTAAATTTGTAACGTAGAGGAATGTGGTGGCGGACAGAAAACAAGACAAGAAAACGAAACTGTGAAAATAAACAAGAAAGGCTATAAGGCCAGATGTGAAAAAAAAGAAATATTTATATACTTTTATCCTTCTATATATTTCGGTCATTTGACTGCGACCATGCTGGAGCACCACCTTTAGTCGAACAAATAGACCTAATCAGTTATTCCTTGTAAGCCTGGTACTTATTCTATTGGTCTTTTTTGCCGAACCGCTAAGTTGCGGGGACGTAAATACACCAACATCGGTTGTCAACTGATGGTGCGGGGACAAACACAGACATGTACACACACAGATATATATATATATATATATATATATATATATATATATATATATATATATATATATATATATATATATATATACGGCGGGCTTCTTTCAGTTTCCGTCTACCAAATCCATTCACTCTGTTGTGCCTGTAATTCAAAGGGCCAGCCTTGTCACACTCTGTGTGACGCTGAATATCCCCGAGAACTACGTTAAGGGTACACGTGTCTTGCACGTTAATTTCATGAGCAGGCTGTTCCGTTGATCGGATCAACTGGAACCCTCGACGTCGTAAGCGACGGAGTGCCAACAACAACAACAACGATCCTTCCAAAACTATCGAATGGTTAGAATTCTATTTTCGGTAACTTCAAAGCAACGACAAAACAGGTGTTTGGTGTACAATTTTTCAAATTTAGAAATTACTTGTTGGACCATGGGCTGCAAAGAAGAGGTCGTGTTGCGTAAAAGGTACAGAACTTTTATGAATTTAAATTCGTTCAGGATACCATTTTCGAAGTTAGAAAGGTGAGCAGGAGAATTGTCGAGTATGAAGAGGGACTTGAGAGGATATCGTTCTCCAGAAGGTACTTTTTCACTGCTGGTCCGAAGACAAGGTTGACCCCCTCGGTGAAGAATTGTCTGGTTACCCAGGCTTTAACGTTTACCCTCCACATGACCTGCAGCTTCTCCTTCAGGATTTTGTGCAACTTGAACGCTCGTGGGTTTTTGGAATGGTGGACAAGGAGCGGCTTAATCTTCAAGTCTCCACTCGCATTGGCACACAGGGTGACGCTTAGCCTATCTTTCATAGGTATGTAGCCTGGCATTTTTTTCTCCTCTGCTGTTATGTAGGTTCTACTGGGCTTTTTTTTTCTCCAAAAAGGCCAGTTTCATCACAGTTGAATACTTACCGTACGATGTACCCCTCGGCTTTGGTCGGCCCGAGGCTATAGTAGAAGACACTTGCCCAAGGTGCCACGCAGTGGGACTGAATCCGGAACCACGTGACTGGTAAGCAAGCTAGTTACCACACAGCCATGCTGGGGCACTATATTTATAGATAGATAGATAGCTAGATAGATAGATAGATAGATAGATAGATAGATAGATAGATAGATAGATAGGTAGGTAGGTAGATAGATAGATAGATAGATAGATAGATAGATAGATAGATAGATAGATAGATAGATAGATAGATAGATAGGCAAACATATAGACAGACTGACAGACAAATAGATTGAACTGCGAGGTAGAAAGATAGCTATATAGTCTGATAAAAACTGAGGGATGTATCTTCTATATTGAATCTACTCCACATAAAATACAAGGTCACAAAGAAGACACACATGTTGGTAAGTAGGTCAGTATGAGAAATAAAAAGTGAAGCACTAAAGCTTTCGTACATTTATGGTCTTAATTGTCTGAGTTTACACAAGATACAACAGATGAGCACCAATGACGTCAAACATGTCTGATGACATCACGTGTCGATGATATATGAGCGGTTTTTCTCATATAAATTTGTATACAAACACACACACACGCATATATATATATATATATATATATATATATATATATATATATAAAAGTACTCATTATAAACAAGTAGAACGTATATACTTTTATTGCCAACTGTGATTACCCTTTCATTGTAGCTAGTACTTTTTCGCAATGCCGTTGTTCACACTATGCAGAACACTCATGTACACACACACACACACACACACTCACACTCACCTACACATATACACACACACCCGCACAATGCATTAATATATGAATTATATGTAATATATACAAATATCTAATATATGCATATATGCATATATGTAATATATGTGTATGTGAATATGTAATGATGTATGTTTGCATGTATAAGACCCATTGGAATTAATCTTTCCATTAATTTCGACGCTGCTCATTTACTATCATTAGTCATTATAAACAAGTAGTGCGAATATACTTTTATTGCCACTGTCAATGCTCCAGAATGGTCACAGCCTTACGGCTGAAACATATAAAAGAATAAAGGTAAAGTATCATGCTGTGTCATATATACATACACGTGGGTGTACGTGTTGGTGCGTGTATGTATGTGTTTGTGTGTGTATGTTTGAGTATGTATTATTGAAACTAAACCTGAGAGTTTCATGCCATTGCGATCTACTCGCCTGAAAATAACTGACTTGAAATTTTAACATAAAGAAAAAACTCAGTCTGAGTTTCTCCAAAGAAAACTACCATATCGTTCATAACATGTATGAAGGATTTGTCAGACATATACCAACGTACGAATTAAATATATGAATGTGTGCTTTTGTTCATGTGTGTGCACGTGCATGCGTGTGCGTGTGCGTGTGTGTCTGCGTATTTGCATGCATGTGTATGCGCATATTTAGAAAGACTTTAGGGCACATAGGCAGCAAATCAAAGATGTATATCTAAGTAGTATGCCATGTAGTGAACATCTAGACATCTACGCAAATTAAAACTTCAAAATACTATCTTGTTTTTGTATTTAAAAAGAATCAACTGCGAAAGAAAAAACAACATTCTATAAAAGTTCTAAATCGAGAACAAGGGGCGTCTTCGTCACATTCACTCACATGCTGGCGGGGTGGGTACTTCTCTCTCCACTCTCACTTACCTTTTCAAGTGGAACTTGAAAAGGCCGATGAGGGCTCGGCCGAAGAAGAAAGTATCTGTCTTTAGACCTTTCAGTTTCGTAGCACTACTCTGCCGCCTTCGACACAGCCAACAGGCAGAAGAAAATTGTCTCCCTTTCCCGACCAAAACAAGGTGGGAGCACAATCTTCTAGATAAACTTGACTGA
>NC_142938.1:64472427-64479927 GCF_046866305.1 Octopus bimaculoides | reverse complement strand
GTGGGTGACAAACACAGACACACAAACATATACATACACGCATACTTACATACATACATACATACATACATATATATATATAATATATATATGAAAGAAGCCCGTCGTACATATATATATATATATATATATATATATATATATATATATATATATATATATATATATATATATACGACGGGCTTCTTACTGTTTCCGTCTACCAAATCCACTCACAAGGCTATGGTCGGCCCGAGGCTATAGTAGAAGACAATATGTCACGCAGTGGAACTGGACCCTGAAGCATGTGGTTGAGAAGCAAGCTTCTTACCACACAGCCACGCCCGCGCCTGTCTAATATTTTTACACAGTCGTTCTGAGTTCAAATTCCGCCGAGGTCGATTTTGCCTTTCATCCTTTCGAGATCGATAAATTAATTACCAGTTGCGTACTGGGGTCGATGTAATCGACTAGCCCCCTACCCAAAATTTCGGGCCTTGTGCCTAGAGTAGAAAAGGATATTTTTACATAGTTCAACCTATACAAGTGAATGTGTGATAAGCAAAATAGGAATTTTGAAAGTAGCATCTGTAAAACTAGTTTTTAAGTATCGAATGGTTATGGGGCTCCACAGGTATAGAATAGTAATTAAACAGTAAATTAAGGGTCCACAGTTGTTCATTAATAATCCATGAAGAATTTTGCTTTAAATGAATTCATTGTAAGAAACAGCGACGTTTCTTTCTCTAATGAATGTGTGATAAACAAAATAGGAATTTTGAAAGAAGTATTTGTAAAACTAGTCTTTAAGAGAATCAACATCCATTGGTATGTTTGCAAAAAACAATGGAAATGTTGGAAGCAAAGCTATAAATACGAAGAGCACTCATAAAGCGGAAACCTCCACCAAGGTAACACCAACGTCCTCTCAACGATTAGCCGGAGCCGATTTTAAAAATAAGAATATCTGAAATTAACTCGACTGTTCTCACAAACGAGAATACTAAAAATGAACCCGACTACTCTCAAAAATTAAGTTTAAAAAAAAAAACGAAAAGTAATCCAGAATCTTTGTCCGGTGCCGGATCGATCCCAAAAGCAAGTCAGTTTGTGCTAGTCACGAGGCCAAACATCCCTGAAAGTTTCATTCGAATCCATCCAGCGGTTCTTGAGATATCGTGTCCCCCGACAAACAAACAAACATGACTGAAAATAATACCTCCGCCTTCGCTAAGGCAGAGGTAATAAATTAGTGGAAATCGAACCCGTGAGTGTATTAGATAAGGCCTTAAGACACAATAACTCTTCTCAGACACAACATAGTTTATCAGATTAGAATAGTACTCAAAGGAGTCTACAGGCAAAATATGTTTGAAAACCACTTTTTCGTCGTTGGTTCATGGTATCTCAGAGACGGTTACTTAAACAACCATTTTTGAGCCTGAGATGTTTTTAGAAGCAAGTCTCTGGCCCCAAATACACTTACCACCTCTCCACTCATGGATACACCACAGAGGTAAGACATGTCATACATTCACAGCATCCATGGATCCGCAAGAGACGGCAGATATTGATTAAATATAACCGTACACATCTTAGGGTCTCTTTTACCTAGATTTTTGTGTAGGGGTTTATTACCTTAGCCTATTTTTAACGCTGAGTAAATTAACCAACAATATAGGAGTTTATTATTATAGTGGGCTTGGTTTATGATGAACCAATTCCGTTCCCTCATGATTCAAACTTGTATTAGTCTGGTGCAACAAATGGCCCGGTACCAGTAATTATTAGGATGCAGGATTTTATGGAGTTCGTTAGGGTGTTTGATACTTTCTTTAGGATGCAGTTCCATGATATGCTAATTAACCCAAAGCGGGGACCCCGACAAATGCCAATTCTCTGGGTCAGGGTAGATCTGGGATGAATAGTGGCAAAGAGTTGGTTCCAGATTTCTCAAATCCCAGGAACTCCGAAACCAAAGCTGGGTGTAGTTTAAAGTCACACTCAGGATATTCTTTCCAAGATATCGGTTTCAAATTTTGACACAAGACCAGCAATTTCGAGGAAAGGGTAAGTCAATTATATCGAACCAGTATGTAACTGGTACTTATTTTATCAACGCCTGAAAGTATGAAAGACAAATTCGACCTCGGCGGAATTAGAACTCAAGACGTAAAGACGTGAAATACCGTTAAGCATTTTGGCCAACATGCTAACGATTCTGCCATTGCATCACCTTCAGTTATTTCCAAGAAAATTATTTCAAATTTTGGCACAAGGCCAGCAATTAAGGAGCAAGGGATAAGTCGATAACCTCGGTCCTAATGTTCAACTAGTACCTTTTTTTTTATCAATCCCGAATGGATGAAAAACAAATGCGACCACAGCGGAATTTGAACTCAAATAGTAAAGACGGGCGAAATAAGACTAAGCATTTTGTCCTGCGTGTTTACGCTTCTGCCAGCGCGCCGCCTGACATTCTTTTCAGCTATTAAACAACTATTTTGCTTGTATATGTGCTAATATTAACCAGGTATGAGTTCAATTGGTTTTAGCTTATGAATCCCGATTAATGCAATCGGAAATTGACTTCGCTCAGCGATCACAGAAACACAGCGCAAAGACTGTAAACCAGTCGTTCTTCTAACGACAGGCACCATCTATCAATACCGCCGCTACACACTCCACCACCACGATCAAATCACCACCAGCACCCCCGCCATTACACCCATCACCACCTCTCACAGTGTAGAGCTGAGAATTAATTACTTGGGCATGTATCAGAGAGTGCCTGTTAAGCTCCTACTTATCAAATAATAATTGAACTGAGGCAATCACTACAGGGAACAGATTGTTGCAATAAAACCATTCTATAAAATACACGCAACCTACAGACAATCTGAACTCCGAACAATATGACATCACAGCATATTTTATCTTTTACTTATATCAATCATTAGACTGCCGCCAAGCTGGGGCACCATCTTGAAGGATTTTAATCGAACACATCGTCCGCAGCAATTGTTTTGAAGTAAACGTTAAGTAATAAAGAGTTTCAAGTAAAGCTTCAAATGAAATAAAACTATATCTGCATTGAATTAATCCCATATTTATACTTATTTTCATATTTTAATTTTTATATATGACATCTAAACGCTTAAGCGATGGAGCCAGCAATTAACATTCTTTTCTACTCTAGGCACAAGGCCCGAAATTTTGGGGGAGGGCGCCAGTCGATTAGATCGACCCCAGTACGCAACTAGTACTTAATTTATCGACTCCGAAAGGATGAAAGGCAAAGTCGACCTCGGTGGAATTTGAACTCAGATCATAGAGGGGACAAACATGGACAGAGAAAGGGATTAAGTCGATTACATCGACCCCAGTGCGTAACTGGTACTTATTTAATCGACCCCGAAAGGATGAAAGGCAAATTCAACCTCGGTATAATTTGAACTCAGAACGTAACGGCAGACGAAATACCGCTAAGCATTTCTCCCGGTGTGCTAACGTTTCTTATTTCTTTATTGCCTACAAGGGGCTAAACATAGAGGGGACAAACAAGGACAGACAAACGGATTAAGTCGATTATATCGACCCTAGTGCGTAACTGGTACTTATTTAATCAACCCCGAAAGGATGAAAGGCAAATTCGACCTCGGCGGAATTTGAACTCAGAACGCAACGGTAGACTAAATACCGCTAAGCATTTCTCCAGGCGCGCTAACGTTTCTGCCAGCTCGCCGCCTACCAGCAATTAGTATTGAATGCTAGATGAAGGACAGTGCTTTAGACATCAGACTGCGCACACATACTAGAAAACAATTTCATTTCTTATAGGAAAGACAATTATTCGAAAGATAGTGTTGTTCCATTAAGAATAATTCTGGGCCATCTCTAGCTCTACTTTTCATCCTGGTCCATACCAGATATTCTGTTTGTGTGTGTGTGTGTGTGTGTGTGTGTCTATGACGAGGAAAGAAGACGTCTGTGTCATTTGTGTGAATTTTCCTTTCGTTTCTTTAGGAGCTCTTAACGAAATAATCATTAGTAATTGGATTTATTGGATATCAATTGTATCGGACTATACATTATATTCCTACGTATTGGTTTCCTATGTGGTTTGTAGCCTGATCTACTAAAGGAGCTTTTTGTGGACACCACTGGATTAGTTAAATCCAGATATTGTGCATTAATTGTATATATATATATATATATATATATATATATATATATATATATATATATATATATATATATATATATATATAATACAAATGATATATGAGCATATGCATGTATACATACATATATGTACATACCTACATCTACATGTATATATAGATGCATATCCGGGTACAGGACGTCAGAAAAATGAACGGGAACATAAAGCACAAAAACGGACTTTCTTTACAGGCAACAGAACGAACACATAGAAAAACAGACGGGCTACTTGTGGAATTATTCCTTCATCAGTTGCTTCTATTCTAAACTAGGCGTTTCGAAGATGAGGCATGTATGTATGTATGTATGTATGTTTGTGTGTTTGTATGTATACATGTATGTATGTATGTATGTATGTATCTATGAATGTATGTGTGTGTGTGCATGAGTGTATGTATGTGTGGAGAGAGAGAGAGAGAGAGAGAGAGAGAGAGAGAGAGAGAGAGAGAGATGTACGCTACTCCATAACACGGGTGTCTGAAAAGATGCAAATAACGAAAGCGATTAACACAATACGCAAACTTCCTTCCGAAAGCCTCGCGACAGTCTGTACTTCAAAATCATTGCAAATACGATCTGTAAGTACATCAGTAAAAATATACAAGACATTTCTGAAGTTGAAAATGTGAAATTGTTTTAGTTATTTACACTACAACGATAAAGTTTTGTAATCTCTTTAGAAACCAGCTCCTTCCTCGGGGGGAGATTTCTAAATAATTATAAGTTGGAAAGTACATCTATAAATACATATAGATATGCATACATGTGTGTGTGTGTGTGTGTGTGTGTGTGTGTGTGTGTGTGTGTGTGTGTGCGCGTGTAGGGATATAAGCATCTACGTTTGTGTGTGTATGTGTGTGCTTGTATTAATATATTTCTGTATGTATTAATATGTACGCACACATACACACACAAACATAACGCATATATATATACACACATATGCACACATAAATATGTGTACATGTGTGTGTGCAAGTATGAACGTACATATGTATGTTGTATGTATATATGTATGTACGTATTATGTATGTATTATCTATGTATGTAATACGTATGCACATATATAAATGTGTGTGTGTGTGTGTGTATGTATGTATGTATGTCAATTATTTTCATTGATGTTCCATCGGTTTGGTACTATTAAACAATGCCTTCTAAGATGTCTCTTCATCTCTTTCGTTGTTTATTTATTGTCAGTATATTTATGTGCGTATATTTGTGTGTGTATGTGTGTGTGTATGTGCGTACGTGGGTGCACGTGTGTGTATGTGTTTGCGCATATATATCATTAATGGTGACAGAAGCAGTATTAATGCAAAAAGGCAATCACTATATCTAACTTAATGTAAATGTATTAGAACAGAGAATAGTGCGTTATTCAACTTGAGAGGACCTCTTATAGGGACTTGTGATGCTTAAAAGTTTCCCCTCTACAAAATCCACTCAAAAGATTTTGGTCAGCCCGAGGGTGTAGCAAAACACATCTACCCAAGGTGCCACGCAGTGGGAATGAACCTAGATTCATGTGACTGGGAAGCAACCTTCTTCAGCACACACTTACGCCTACGCCTGCACTTATATGCATGTATGAACGCATACCGAGTTACGATTTCTACGTGCTTACGTTCGCATATTTTTGTTCGTGTAAAAGTGCGTGCGTAATCGCGCGCATATGTGTGTGTATATGCATAACTTGGTTTTATATTTCTCTCTCCCTTTATGCGTGTATCCGTCCGAGTGGATATGTATGAATATGCGAACGGGCGTATCTTTAAAGGTATTTCAGTGTGTCTTTAAACGTAAGCTTGCATCGCACGCGCGTATGCTTCCGTGAGCTTCCGTGTACTTCCGTGTGCAGGGGTGAGTCGTGCGGGATCGGTGATGTGTTTATGCGCTTCATGGGCGTTTTCACTTGAAAGTGAATGTGTAAGTGACAATATATATATATATATGTGTGCATGTCGTTATGTGCATGCGCCCATATGTCTGTGCGATTCATATTTATGAATGTACGTGTGTGTGTGTGTGTGTGTGTGTGTGTGTGTGTGTGTGTGTGTGTATGTATGTATCGATAGATAGATAGATAGATAGATGTAGATATATATGCATACATATACAAACATATGTACACACTTGTACACACTAATATATATACATATGTACACATATGTACACACTAATATATATACATGTATATATATATCTATACACACACACATATATATAAATATATATTAATACATATGCACGACGATGTGTGCATATACACACACACACACACACATACACACACACACACATATATATATATATATATATATATATATATATATGCACGTTTGATGTGTTTCTATTCGGCATGCATGCATGTTGCTGCGCCACTTTCTCTCTCTCTCTCTCTCTCTCTCTCTCTCTCTCTCTCTCTCTCTCTCCCTATCTATCTATCTATGTATATATATATAGAGAGAGAGACATACGTACATATATATATATATATATATATATATATATGCATCTGACTGAATTTGTGTGCGCATGCATGTGTGCATATGTATGTGTACTTGAGTGTGTACGTGTGTGTGCACGTGTGGATGCATGTGTGCGTGTGCGAGTGAGGCCCAGGTTCACATGAAAGTATGATACTTGGCATCGATCATATTTCAATGTCATGTAAGTGCTACATCTCTGTCTCACTCCCTCTCTCTCTCACTCCCTCTCTCTCTCTCTCTCTCGCTGTATATCTATCTATCTATCTATCTATCTATCTATCTATATATATATATATATATATATATATATATATATATATATATATATATATATATATATATATATATATATATGTATGTATGTGTGTGTATATATTCATATAATGATATATATATATATGTATATATATATATATACGTACGCTGACACACATATGTAAGGATACATATATATACACACATGCACAAATATACATATGCCTGTATTTGTGATGTATATACTTGTGTGTATGTGTTGGTACGTGCGTGTTCATATGTATATATGTACATATGTACATGTATATACATGATCATGCACCTATATGTATGTATATATATTTATATATACATATATGTGTGTGTGTGTGTGTGTATGTATGTATATATATATATGTGGGTGTATATATATATATATATATATATGTGTGTGTGTGTGTGTGTGTGTGTGTGTGTGCGTGTGTGTGCCAAAATCTACACACATACTCATATGTGACACATTCATACACAGATATTCAAATACATGCTTACGTAATGCATACATGCAAAT
>NC_142938.1:64452065-64464565 GCF_046866305.1 Octopus bimaculoides | reverse complement strand
ATATATATATATATATATATATATATATATATATATATATATATATATATATATATATATATATATATATATGTGTGTATATATGTATATATATATATATATATATATATATATATATATATATATATATATATATATATAGGAAAATGTAAAAAATCCACAATGCTGAACTGGGAGCATAATTTAATGAAGATTTTTTCTAACCGGTTTTCATTGCGATGAAGCAAATTATCAAGAAGGAGAATGAAAATGTTTCTTTACAAAGAAGTACAAAAAAGTACAAAATGAAGAAAATAATATATAAAACAATAATATATAAAAAAAATAATATATAAAACAATATATATATATATATATATATATATATATATATATATATATATATATATATATATATATATATATATATATATATATAAATAATTATGTGTATTTCTTCTATCTTAATGAATAAAAACTCTTCTGATAGAATAAATGGGTTAATAGAAACCAATGTAGCAAAGAACACAAAATAACTGTGGTTTAGTTCTTGTTTTTAAGGCAGGAACTCCTTGAAATTTTGGTTGTTTGAGTATATTTAAGAATTTAAGGATTGGAGAAAACGCATGTTATAATTGCATACTTTATTCCTATGGATCACACAGGTTGTAATCCTTTGAAACATATGTAGGAATAAAGTATGCAATTATAACATGCGTTTTCTCCAATCCTTAAATTCTTTTATATATATATATATATATATATATATATATATATATATATATATATATATATACAGACATAAGTCATATCAATGCATGCGTGTATATAAGCTTGTTTATATTAAATGATGTGTTAAACACGGAGTGCTAATTAGTAGCTCCATTTGTCTGAAGCTACGGGATGTGTTGTCGATATAAACCTATTGCTTACTATTTCTCTGGCATTGGTCAAATCATGTTGATACCTCTGATCAGAGTTCAATAAGGTTCGAAAATCAATTAAAGCTGTTCACCATTTTTTTTTTTTCAATCCACGCAGAAATAGTTAAATTTTCCACAATTTCTTGTTCCTTCTTGAGCCATACCTGGCTCATAAGGGCCGGTTTCATTGGAGTATAGGTTCCCCACCTGGACGGGACGTCGGTGCGTCGCAGGTGAGCTGCTAAAGGCAGGAGGAAAGAGTGAAAGAAAGTTGTGGTCAGAAAGTCAGCAGAAGTTCGCCATTACCTTCTATCGGAGTCGCGTGGGCTTAGGAATTTCGCTCATAAACACACACCTTGCCCGGTCTGAGATTCGGACCCGAGATCCCTCGACCGCCAGTCCGCTGCTCTAACCACTAGGCCATGTGCCTCCACATAACTACATATATTATATCATAACTTGATACTGTCTGGACTGAGATCCCCGTTAACCGGCCGCTGATATTTTTTTATTGCCCACAGGAGGTTAAACATAGAGAGGACAAACAAGGACAAAGGAATTAAATCGATTACATCGACCCCAGTGCGTAAATGGTACTTAATTTATCGACTCCGAAACGATGAAAAGCAAAGACGACCTCGGCGGAATTTGAACTCAGAACGAAATACCTATTTCCTTATTGCCCACAAGGGGCTAAACATAGAGGGAACAAACAAGAACAGACGAACGGATTAAGTCGATTACATCGACCCCAGTGCGTAACTGGTACTTAATTTATCGACCCCGAAAGGATGAAAGGCAAAGTCGACCTCGGCGGAATTTGAACTCAGAACGTAACGGCAGACGAAATACCGCAAAGTTTTTCGCCCGGCGTGCTAATAATTCTGCCAGCTCACCGCACTTCAGGCCACTGATATTAATTAAAAGTCTTTAACAGTAGTGATTTGTAAAGCACCTGCAATTGGCTTAATGGTTAGGGTATTCGATTTACGAATGTAGAGTCATGATTTCGATTTCTCGCGTAGCTTTTTTCCCCTTCATGTTGTTTCAGTTCACGCAGCTAGTAAAAAAAAAAATTGATTTTAGAAAAATGTTACAGATGTTTAAAATTTGATCATTTTTACACTAGCCCCCCACCAGAAATCAACAGGATTTGGACGCTAGCATTTTGTGCGTGATAGCTGTCTATCAGAAAATGAACGTAAATT
Organism: Octopus bimaculoides; assembly: GCF_046866305.1. Taxonomy (NCBI): domain Eukaryota; kingdom Metazoa; phylum Mollusca; class Cephalopoda; order Octopoda; family Octopodidae; genus Octopus; species Octopus bimaculoides. The sequence continues at coordinate 64,462,455 of NC_142938.1, read as the reverse complement.
TCACAACGACGAAGTTTTAAATAAGAGGAAATCAATTATATGTCATATCAAGACAGAGAAGGGGAGCTGATGTACATATAGAGAAAGAAAGTGATAAAGAGTGTGATAAATATACAGAAAGGGGCGGGGAAGACATAAAAGAGAGGTCCCGATGGAAACCGAAAGAGTGGTAAATTTACCGATCAAAAGATTGCGTGGAAGCTTATCATATATACATAGTTGTGTTTGTGTGTGTATGTGTGAGAGTGTCTGTGCGTGTGTCAGTGTCCATGTGGGTGCATATGTGATACATACATATATATATATATATATATATATATATATATATATATATATATATATGTATATGTATATATATATATATATATATATATATATATATATATATATATATATATATATATGTATAATAATATAATATAGGATAAAATCTTTATAAGAATTTATCAAGTAGTCACCGTGAAAAAACCTCATAATGAAAAAACTCATCATTTTTTTCATAAATATATATAATTTATATAAGGGCATTAACTATATAGTAACTATATAGTAATGCCTCATGCTCAGAGGGACTAAATAAGTCAAAAACTACCAAAAAATAAGCAACATATTTACCGAAACCGAGGAAATGCAGCTTTCAAAATTAATCTCTTAAAAACATTTAAGTTAACGGTAAACCACTGGTTTCTCAATCAATACAGAAAAACTGTGAAGTAACCTGCATCTTTTGTTCATCAGTACACGTATGGTCGAGACACATAAAAATAAACAAGAATCAACATACCACGATGTAACCAACACAGTACGATGACTTCTGTTCATATATATATATATATATATATATATATATATATGGCTAAACTGGCAATATGACCATCCCCAAGTACAACAACATATATATATATATATATATATTTATATAAATAAGGATAAGATCGATATTTAAAATATTGATCTTATCAAGTGGCCAGCATGGGAATAAAAACCATCAAAGGTAATAATTATTTAAAATTATAATACAGGGTATCTAAGAGATACCGCCACGCTGAAAAATAGCAGTCAAATTCTGACTCTAAAACCACAATAAATGTCCACATAGTACAAGGAGCGAAGACGAAGACAAAATAAACCAGTAAAAATAACAAAGATAATTCCAGATCCTGGATTTCTGGCTTTGCATAAATAATGCTTTGCCTTCATCGGTGGAATATACTCAAGTACATGAATACAAATATATGTATATAAACAGTATACATATATTTGTATTCATGTACTTGAGTATATTCCACCGATGAAGGCAAAGCATTATTTATGCAAAGCCAGAAATCCAGGATCTGGAATTATCTTTGTTATTTTTACTGGTTTATTTTGTCTTCGTCTTCGCTCCTTGTACTATGTGGACATTTATTGTGGTTTCAGAGTCAGAATTTGACTGCTATTTTTCAGCGTGGCGGTATCTCTTAGATAGCCTGTATTATAATTTTAAATAATTTATATATATATATATATATATATATATATATATATATATATATATATATATATATATATATATATATATATATATATATATAATACACATTAAGTGCAGGACATTACCAACGAGCGAAAAATGCGTAAACACCCAAGAGATTAGTACAATATAAGATACCAAACGAGGTCCAACTCCTCTTCAGTTCTTGACTGTTTTATTCCTTCCTATTTCGTGCTATATACATATATATATATTAGACGAAATGAGATAACAAAGCCAGGGTTGTGAGTAGTTTTCAGGACATTTATAAGGAAAAGGATATAGATATCGTCTTACAGCTGTGTCTGGGATATTATGGATATCTCTTCATCAAAGACGATGTGAGATATGTCGTGAAAACTACTCAGAACCCTGGCTTTGTTATCTCATTTTGTCTGATATATATATATGCATGCTAATACAAGACCCACATTAGACTCCTCACTCGTATCACTATCGAACCAAGACTTTAACTACGGTCCGTCCACAGCAATTACAGCATTACCTGCCACTCTTTGGGTCTTCTAGATACCAATACCTTATATATATATATATATATATATATATATATATATATATATATATATATATAAACAGAGACAGAGAAATGAAAGAGTAAGAAAGAAAGAAAGAAAGAAAGAAAGAAAGTGACTATATTTGTCAGCCACTATCGTTTGACAACCGATGTTGGTTTGTTAACGGCTGTTCGGCAAAAGATCTCGATAGAATAAGTACGAGGCTTTTAAAAAAGAATACTGGGACCCGATTCAATGCAATGCTCCAGTATGACCGCAGTGTAATGATTGAGACAATTAAAAGATGAAAGAAAAGTTGTGTCCGTACATATATGTAAATGTATATACATATATATGTGTATCTGTGTGTGCATCTCTTTCACTCTCTCCTCCCTCTTTCTCTCTCTCTCTCTCTCTCTCTCTATATATATATATATATATATATATATATATATATATATATAATCGTGTGTATGTATGTGTGTACTCGTTTATATATATGGCAATCTATTCATGCATATGATATATTTTATTATAATTATATTATACCTTATATTACATTATATTATTTTATATATATTATATAACATAAAACGAGTTGTGAGGGAAGACGTCGACAAACAAATACAATATGGACGCAAACAAGTAAAACGTGTGACTGAAAAAAAAAACACAAATAAAAGCATATATGAATACATATACATATAAGAATAAGAGCGCAGAAGACACATAGTTGCTATTCATAAGCACACAAAAACTATTGACTTCTCTTAAATATTTTATTTTTATTTTTTATTATTTAGCAATAAAACTTTTGTCTTACAAAGTATGTCAGTGACCAGGTCACTGACTGAAATTGTGGAAAACTGTGTTAGTGACCGCGTCGCAGTTAGTGTGACGGAGAACTTGACGTTTGAGTGCAGTTAACATTCTTTGTGTGTTTTTGAATGGCTAATACACATTCTCCTCGACTTACGACCGAGTTCCGTTCCGACTGACAGGTCGTAAATCGATCTTCTCGTACGTCAGATTTATATTTTTCTATACGACTGTCAATCAAAGTAGAGGCGCGTGGCTCAGTGGCTAGGGGGTGTTGGACTCATGATCGTAAGATTGTGGTTTCGATTCCTGAGAATGTGGTTTCGATTCCTGGGATTGTCGTTGTTCCTTTCCACTCGGCTGGTAAAAAATGAGTATTCCTGCGACGGATCGGTATTTCGTCTAGGTAGGGAATTTCGCCACTGAAACCAGAAAACCGGTCCTTATGAGACTGACCCGGCTCGAAAAGGAAGCCTTTTTTATTTTCATTGAAACGGGTTATAGAAATATAAAATACGCAAACTTCAGCCAAAATTTTTGTACAAAAAGTGGAAAATATATATGTACTCTATTGTATCGTAAGCAAAAGTACAATCTAAAATTAATATAAATGAAATTCCGCTTACATACAATAAAAAAAATTGTTCCTGTGAAAAACGTTCAACTGAGAATTGAGGTTGAGATAGATGGGTCTTCGAGGAACACGGTGAGCTTTGTTTGAATAGATTTTCTTTTTCCTTTCTTCGTCATATATCTTACGATAACAACACACAGCATCTTGAATGAAACGTTGAACCTTTGCAAAGCGTTCGATATTTTGTGGTCGTAAGTGGGGGATGGTCGTAAGTCGAGGAAAAGACGTATGCGCGTCGTCGTCGCTGTAATTGTTTTAGTTTCAACGGATGATTTCAGATTGAACCACTTGTAAAACAGGTATAATTACACATGCGTACACACACACACACACACACACACACACACACACACACAGACACCTATGTATATTGTTTACGTCATAAGAATGTAGAAACTTCGTATGAAGATGTGAAATAGGTCGTTTTTCACGGTGGAGTTCAAAAGCGATAAAACTATACACAATAGCGTGTAAAATATTTGGTTAAAAAGGAAAATCAGACGAGCATGTATTACATGTCTGTACATGTATTACATGTCTGTACATGTATTACATGTCTGTACTCTTGGCGTAACTACCGGGAACTGACTCGGCCTACCGGAGCGAAATTATTCGCACATTCTCAGAAAGAGTGGCGTCTCCTCCCACGTAACGGATTTAGACCATGCAGCGTTAAGCTTTGGCAGGAAAAAATAAATCCGGTTACTTTTTGAACGCACTTCGTGTATACATTGTTGTTGTTGGCACTCCGTCGCTTACGACGTCGAGGGTTCCAATTGATCCGATCAACGGAACAGCTTGCTCGTGAAATTAACGTGCAAGTGGCTGAGCACTCCACAGACACGTGTACCCTTAACGTAGTTCTCGGGGATATTCAGCGTGACACAGCGTGACAAGGCTGACCCTTTGAAATACAAGTACAACAGAAACAGGAAGTGAGAGTGAGAGAAAGTTGTGGTGAAAGAGTACAGCAGGGTTCGCCACCATCCCCTGCCGGAGCCTCGTGGAGCTTTAGGTGTTTTCGCTCAATAAACACTCACAACGCCCGGTCTGGGAATCGAAACCGCGAAACTATGACCGCGAGTCCGCTGCCCTAACCACTGGGCTATTGCGCCTCCACCGTGTATACATACATACATACATACATACATACATACATACATACATATACATGTGTGTGTGTGTGTGTGTGTGTGTGTGTGTGTATCAATATATATATAGCTGTACGTATCTGCCGACGAAAGGATATTAATACGATCAACGGAACTGCCTGCTCGTGAAATTAACGTGCAAGTGACTGAGCACTCCACAGACACGTGTACCCCTAACGTAGCTCTCAAGGAGACTCAGCGTGACACATAGCGTGACAAAGCCGGCCCTTTGAAATACAGGTACTAGTCATTTTTGTTAGCTGAGTGGACTTGAGCAACGTGAAATAAAGTGTCTTGCTCAAGGACACAACGCGTCGCCGGGAATCGATCTCACGATCGTGAGCCGAATGCCACTAAGCCACTAAGCCACGCGCCTTCACTGTATATATATATATATATATATATATATATATATATATATATATATATATATATATATATATATATATATATACACATGCATATATATATGTATATATATATATGTGTGTGTGTGTGTGTGTGTGTGTAGGCGCAGGGGTGGGGTGTGTGGTAAGAAGCTCCCTTCTAGCAATCTCGCTTTCAGTTCAGTCCCACTGTACAACACTTTAGACAAGTGACTTTCAACATAGTCCTGGGTCGAACAATGCATTGCGAGTGTATTTGTTAGGTGGAAACTGAAAGAAGCCCGTCGTATATATTCATATATATATATATGTGTGCATGTGCGAGTGTGTGTGTGTGTGTATGCGCGCGTGATTGTGTTTGTGAGAGCGTATGTGTCTGCATATAAGTATACACATACTCACATACATACGCGCGCGCATATATAAAGAGAGAGATAAGGAGAGAAAGTTAGATAGATAGACAGACAGACAGATGGATAGATAGATAGATAGATAGATAGATAGATAGATAGATAGATAGATAGATAGATAGATATGTGTATGTATGTATGTATGTATGTATTTATGCTTCGCATTACAGAAGAACGCAAAGGAAACAGTTACGAATGGACTACGTCGGCAAATATTACAAATATCCACGTAATTCTAACAGTGTGATACATTTTATGCCGTGAGAAACAGAAGATGTCTAAGAAAACGAAGGGACAAAACCTTCGTTTTCCTTTTCCGATGAAGGATTGCACCGGAAGCATTAAACGTCACTTCCTGCATATAGTTTTAATTATATCGCATATATTATATGTATCGAAAATACTATGGAAACTATGCTACATCATAGCCAAAGCAGGCTGGCTGGTTGGCTGGGTATCCTGTTGGCTGGCTCACCGTCTGACTTGCTTGTCTGGCCTGATGAACACGTGATCTATGACGTAATATCAGCTACGAAATGTAAACAGGAAGTAGATTCTACAGGAATGGCAACTGTTTGAGCAGCAGAGAAAAACCTCAAACAAGCATCACTTGTTCCTTCGAGAATGTATTTTGCATTCTGTTAAATTGGGGCATACTTGTACACACACGCGCACACACACACACACACACACACACACACACACACACACACACACACACACACAATCATACAGATGCATACAACTACGCAGTAATAAACGTACTTAAGTAGTTATTTTTAATCGTTGTTCTATATACGTATATATATATATATATATATATATGTATGAACATGTGTGAGTATATATATATATATATATATATATATATATAGATAGATAGATAGATAGATAGATAGATAGATAGATAGATAGATAGTTTGCAAGAGAGGTGCATGTATATATATATATATATATATATATATATACTCACACACACTTGCACGCATACATATACATACGTATGCGTATACTACCGTATATACATTCTTTGTGAACTTGTGAGTATATTTGAATATATCTGCATGGGTGGGGGTATAGGTGTGCATGTATATATATGTGTGTGTTTGTGTGTGTGTGTGTGTGTGTGTGTGTACACACACATATAAATATAAATAAATAGATAGCTACATACATACATTCAGGAATGTGCATACATCTTTGTATACAAACGCATACACACGCCCATATACACACACATACATACATTCAGAGAGAGGGAGAGAAGGAGAAAGATGTTTATATACGTATACAGGGGCACACACACACACACACACACACACACACACACACACACACACACACCCTAGCAACCCATTTTTTTTCTTCTCCAAAGCGTTATTTCCTGTAACTACCATTTCCGGGTTCCTCAGAAGTTGTTCCTGAAAGAACAGACACTCCCTACCACCACCACCACCACCACCACCACCACCACCACCACCTCCACCACCACCACAACCGCATCCACCACATCCACCAAGAACTTCAAGAAGGTGTGGGTGGTTTGCAGTAATTGTGGGTTCGGGGGTGGATAGGGGACTAGTAGCGGGTCTGGATAGTGATGACTGGGGGGGGGGGCGGTGTCATGGGGGTAGACGCAGGTCTAGATGGTTGGAAGCTGAGTCGTAAAAGGCATCCTTTTATTATTATTATTATTATTATTATTATTATTATTATTATTATGTTTTTGCTTAAAGTTTTTCTTTTTTTTGTTTCATTTTAATGTCCCTCCCACGCAATTTGAGGAAACAGGAAATTTGAAATATGAAGTAAAAGAACCACACACACACACACACACACACATACACACATACCACAGAAGGGAATGAGGTGGAGGTGGAGGAGGAGGAGGAGGGTGAGTGAGAGACTAAATGAAGGGTGGGGTCACAGATTCTGAAAATACTAATTATTGTTAAACTCTCTCTATTTTTTTGTTATATTTTTTTTGCTGTTCTTTCTTTTTCTTAGCAATAATTACTTGGCATTTTTATTTAATGTCTAAGCAATTTATGTTCGTCCGCGCGCGCGCGCGTGCGCGAGCGTGTGTGTAAATGTGTTTGTGCGTAGAAAATAACTTTTTGATGTATATGTATGCAGACATGGCGGTGTGTGTTAAGAAACACACTTTGCAGCCACGTGGTTTCCGGTTAAGTGCCCCCACGCGACATCTTGGGTAACTTGACTTTTACTATATCCCCGGGCCGACCAATGCCTTGTGTAGTTGAAAACAGTTAGGAAGCTCGTTGCATATATATATGTGTGTGTATATATATATATATATATATATATATATATATATATACGACGGGCTTCGATCACTTTCCTATTTCCTTATTGCCCACAAGGGGCTAAACATAGAGGGGACAAACAAGGACAGACAAGGGGATTAAGTCGATTGCATCGACCCCAGTGCGTAACTGGTACTTAATTTATCGACCCCGAAAGGATGAAAGGCAAAATCGACCTCGGCGGAATTTGAACTCAGAACGTAAAGACAGACGAAATACCGCTAAGTATTTCGCTCGGCGTGCAAACCTTTCTGCCATCTCGCCAACGGGCTTCGATCAGTTTCCGTCTACCAAATCCACTCACAAGGCTTTATTATAGCTTCGACTCGAGGCCATAGTAGAAGACACTTGCCTAAGGTGCCACGCAGTGTGACTGAACTCGGAACGATGTGGCTGGGAAGCAAGCTTCTTACCGCACAGCCACGTCTGCGCCTGCAAGAAAAATTATATATATATATATATATATATATTATACACCCACGCACATATATGATGGACCCTCTGAGGGTTCTGCAATTTTTTTACAGAATTGCCATACAGTTGGTTTATATATAGTATCAAACATCTGTATTTACGTAAGCTCGCTCCCTCCACCATACTACCAAATGTGCAAGTGTGCCACACGTTAGATATCGAAGTGATTGCAGGACAACGTGAAATTAAATGGGTTTTTTTTTTTTTTTTTTTTGCTCAAGAACACAATACACCTCCCTGTCTGGGAATCGAAACCACGATCGTGGGTGCAGAACTCTAACCGTCTAAAAGAAGGATTGTAAATGTTGTTAAGTAATAGATTGCTAGCCGACACCTCTTTAACATTAGATTGCTATGCCGACACCTCTTTAACATCACCAGATGGGCGGAACAAATGATTTATAAGTTGCTAACTTTCTGAATGTTGCATGATCTTTTGTGCACTAAGTTTGGATGGAATTGGAAACACCTGGCGGAAATGTTTCAACTGAGTTACAGAGAGAAAAAGAAAAATATCCTTACATTCTTATAATACAATATCTATTGCTTCTCGATTACATGGTTTCGGGTTCAGTCCTACAGCGTGGCACCTTCGACAAGTATCTTTTAATATAGCCTCGGGTCGACCAAAATCTTGTCAGTGGAATTTGGTAGACGGAAACTAAAAGAAGCGCGTCGTATATTTTCGAGATCAGTGACTTTTCGTCACTGGAAAAAGGATATATATATTTGCATTGGAACCACTTCACATCGACAACCGATAATTGTCACAGGCTGATGACGAGTCAGTACCCAGAAACTCGAGTCCGTGTGTATCACGTCAGGTTGGAGATGGGAAGGATGGCTTCCCTTTGCAAATACTGATAGGGCACAGAAAGTGCGTCAATAGCCAGCTGGAGGAGGTGTCTTCCTGGGGCTGCAAGCTACAGTAGCATCCACCCTTAAGGGTTAGCCACATTTAAGTGGCAAATATACTTCACGATATATAGAGAGTATATATACATATATATATACTCTCTTATTTGTTTCAGTCATTTGACTGCGGCCATGCTGGAGCACCGTCTTTAGTCGAGCAAATCGACCCCAGGACTTATTTTTTGTAAGCCTAGTACTTATTCTATCGGTCTCTTTTGCCGAACTGCTAAGTTACGGGGACGTAAACGCACCAGCATCGGTTGTCAAGCGATGTTGGGGGACAAACACAAACACACAAACATATGCACACACACACACACACACACACACACACACACACACACACACACACACACACACACACATATATATATATACATACGACGGGCTTCTTTCAGTTTCCGTCTACCAAATCCACTCACAAAGCTTTGGTCGGCCCGAGGCTATAGTAGAAGACACTTGCCCAAGGTGCCCCGCAGTGGGACTGAACCCGTAACCATGTGGTTGGTAAGCAAGCTACTTACTACGCAGCCACTCCTGCGCCTATATGTCCATAATGGCTACATGTCCTTTTATTTCTTGTGTTAACATTTTATTTGCCGCAGAAGCATACATAGATATCTTCTCACACAAACGCATATGTTCATATGCACACACGTTTAAAATCTCATCCGATCATACGCGATGACTTTTTATATATCTACACTACATCTAAAATAGTCCGAAAGAAAAAAACAAAAAAAAATACATAACCCTAAAAATTCGTCCAATCATTTCATATCGATACTCAACAGGACAACTCCCAATTCAAGTCAAAATAAAAAATACACCAACCAAAAATCAAAAACAAAATTGCCCCAGAAAGTTATAACTCAACCCTATACATCCTCTAATATGTAAAATGAGACAAATAACCAAAACGATAATGGATATATTGCCAAACTAAACACACACCATAACGTATTAGGAATTGACCGTAAAATAGCATACGCAAATAAAATGTATCATTCAGGCTTAATATAAATAAGAGTAACTAAAGGATTTGCAGGAATAAAATTCTCAGCATCCCCCAACTTAATTAGGAAATAGTAAACTCATCCGAACCTACGCGATGGGGAATTTACAACTATTTGAACCCCTATCACTGGTCTGAAATCCTGCGAGTATCATTCGACTCACTTTATTGATACACGTGTGGAGGCGCAATGGCCCAGTGGTTAGGGCAGCGGACTCGCGGTCATAGGAT
>NC_142938.1:64442065-64447065 GCF_046866305.1 Octopus bimaculoides | reverse complement strand
TGTATATATAGTTTATATATAAACTGTGTAGAAGCCAAGCGTACATACATACAAGCACAAATAGGAGTGGCCAAAAGTCACCCGACAGTAAATCAAAATTCCATAAATACTTAACATTTAATTTTATCTATTCATTCCAATCATGAATGTTTGATAATTGAATGCTGTGAGTTAAAATCACCGTTTTCTTTGTTTTTCTATTTTCAGTGGTAAGTAGCTTGCTTACCAACCACATGGTTCTGGGTTCAGTCCCACTGCGTGGCACCTTAGGCAAGTGTCTTCTACTATAGTCTCGGGCCGATCAAAGCCTTGTGAGTAGATTTGGTAGACGGAAACTGAAAGAAGCCCGTCGTATATATGTATATGTATATATATATATGTATGTGTTTGTGCTTCTGTGTTTGTCCCCACAAAATCGCTTGACAACCGATGCTGGTGTGTTTACGTCCCCGTAAACTAGCGGTTCGGCAAAAAGAGACCGATAGAATAAGTACTAGGCTTACAAAGAATAAGTCCTGGGGTCGATTTTCTCGACTAAAGGCGGTGCTTCAGCATGGCCGCAGTCAAATGACTGAAACAAGTAAAAGAATATTTGTCTATTTATTAGTGAAGTCTCATAAAAAAATAATTTTTTGTTTTACTCTTGCAATTGCATGGTATTGATTTACTGTCAGGTGACTTTTGGCCAACCTGGTATATATGTATACAACGAGCTTCTTCGCAGATTTTGTCTACCGAATTTACTCACAAGAAATTGATAGGCCCGGGACTATAGTCGAAAAACTTGCCCAAGGTTCCATGCGTTGAAACCCTTTCAAAAGCATCAGGTTGTATACATACGTATATAGTTTTTTTCTTTTATTTTTTTATTTGTTTCATTCATTTGACTGCGGCCATGCTGGAGCACCACCTTTAGTCGAACAAATCGACCCCAGGATTTATTCTTTGTAAGTCTAGTACTTATTCCATCGGTCTCTTTTGCCGAATTGTTAGGTTACGGGAGACTTAAGCACACCAACATCGGTGTCAAGCGATGGTGGGGTGACAAATACAAACACACACACACATATATGTGTGTATATATATGCGATGAGCTTCTTTCAGTTTCCGTCTACCAAATCCAGTCACAAGGCTTTGGTCGGCCCGAGGCTATAGTAGAAGACACTTGCCGAGGGTGCCACGCAGTGGGACCGAACCCGGAATCATGTGGTTGGGAAGGAAGCCTCCTACCACACAGCCATGTATATGTATATATATATATGTAAAGAGAGAGAGAGGGAGAGAGAGAGAGACAGAGAGATAGATAGATAGATAGATAGATAGATAGATAGATAGATAGATAGATAGATAGATGGATAGATAAATAGATAGATAGATAGATAGATAGATAGAGACAGGCAGGCAAGCTGACAGACATGTATATAGGTCTGTCTGTGTGCATGCGCGTTTTTCCTTGTCACGCTCTCGTTAATGAAACGACACGATAGCGAGGTCTCTGTCTCTTATGTTTATATAGACATTCAAATAGGTTGTATATAATGTCTAAACAATAGCCTATAACTGCAGACGTCCAAACATCAAGGGTGTTAACCTTTAAGGTAGACTCAAGGACAATGACACCCACACACCCACACACGCAAACACATTGTATTTTATCATTTTATGTTTTACTTGACGCAGTCATTGGAATGCGGCTATGCTGGAGCTCCACGACGAAAACAATCAACCCTCCCAGGACTATAAATACATACATACATACATACATGCATGCATACATACATGCATATATACATACATAGAGACATGCATTCATACATGCATGTATACATATATGCTGACCCTAGTTACCAGCTGGTACTTATTTTATCGACTCCGAGCGAATGAAAGGTAAAGCCGACCTCGGCGGAATTTTAACTCAGAAAGTAAAGACTTACGAAATGCTGCTAAGCATCTTGCTCGGCGTGCCAACGGTTCTGCCAAACAACAATAATAATGACGTGAAAGGGAATATGAGTTGGAAAAGGAAAGAACTAATTTAAAGTGAATAGGAACGGTGTAATAGAACTGAAACCGAAAACAAATGGTTGCATAGCGAGCTCTTCAACCACTCAGCCATTACAACACTATCTCATCGAGAACAATTAAAATCAAATATAAACATTAAAACAACCAAAATATAGCATAATAATCAAATTTCAAAATTAAAATAGTCTGAAATGGCATTAATTACTGTAGCTTTCTTAATAATGTCAATAATTAGAAAAGGCTAATGAATTTTTTAGAGTGTTTAAACTTCCGACCTTTAGACGAGAGAGAACGTCTCTCCATTTTATAAACAGTTTTGAAAAGTAAACAATTAAATGGCCGGAAATGATAAATGTTTAATTATTAGTACATACGCAAGCCTTTAAACTAAGTGATGACACTTTCTATACACGCACACACATACACGCGCTCGTGCGGATATCTTTCATCTTTTGGTGCTTTTAATCATTTAGACTGCGGCCATGCTGGGGCACTGCCTGGAAGAACTGTAGTCGAACGAATTGACCCCGCTACTTATTATTCTTTCTTTTTTAAGCTTGGTTCTTACTCTATTGGCCATTTTTGTACAACCGCTAGATTACTGGGTCGTAAACACACCAACAGAGGTTGACAAGTGGTGGTGGGGGACAAACACAGACACAGACATATATAGATATATGTCAATATATATATATTATTTATATTATTTACATTTGCCGGATATTTGTCCTCATCTTGTTTGTTGTTAACATAACGTTTCGGCTGATATACCCTCCCCGCTTTCATCAGGTGTCTTGGGGAAATTTCGAACCTGAACGTTTTCTACCTTTCGGAAAAAAACCCTTTGTAACCTTCGTCCTGTCTTTGTCCTTACATGTTTTTAATTGATATTAGTCCTTGTGGCCAATAAAACGAATTAATTATTATTATTATTATTATTATTATTATTATTATTATTATTATTATTACTATTATTATTATATTCCACTGCCTGCAATCGAACTCGGAATCATGGGGTTAGTAGACTACTCAAACACAGATACACACACACACACACACACACACATATACAGAGAGAAAGCGAGAGAGAGAGAGAGAGAGAGAGAGAGAGAGAGAGAGAGAGAGACGACGGGCTTCTGTCAGTTTCTGTCAACCAAATCCACTCACAGGTTTTTGTTTGGCCCAAGGCTATAGTAGAAGACACCAACCCAAGTTACCACACGTAGTGGGACTGAACTTGGAACACACACACACACACACACACACACACACACACACACACACATTTAAATTCGAGCTTGTATCAGTTTCATGCTGTGAAAAAACAATAATGTGACAAGCTTCTATAGCATGCCGTGTGTTTCGAAGCAATCCTTCCGATTCGAATATGCAAAGTAGAATGAGAAAAGAAAGAAAACTAAATTAAAACTAAATTAAAACGTTGCGTCTGTATGTATTAACATGCGCATATATATATATATATATATATATATATATATATATATATATATATATATATATACATGAATCTATACGTATGCATGATTTCATGTACACATCTATGAATATATCTATACTGTGTCTTTGCGTTTGTCCATGTCCGAATCTAAGGGTATGTTTGAGTTTTAAAACCGGTATTGTATCAATAGGCGTGACTTAACGATTCACTACTGTCGAAATAAACACATACATATACAGTGAATACGTTATATGTATATATATATGCACACATACAATCACACAAAGTTATACGCACTTATAATGTTACACACATACTTTTGCAGATCACATATATATATATATACATATATAGATATGCACGAAGATGTACACATAGAGAAACAATGAGTATCACAGCTATGCACATATACATACGCAATATTATTAAGTTACATTTCTGTCTGTCTGAGTGCAAAAACCAAGAACCGTCAGTTCAGCAGACATAGAGATAGAAACAGGCACTCACACGCGCGCGAACACACACACATACACACACACACACACACACACACGCACGCACACATAAGTACATACACATGTATGTTCACACATAAACATTTATAAACGCATATAAACACGCGCGTACACACACACACATGAATACATACATATGCACGTTCACACACGAACACTTACACACGCATATACACACACATAATCACACACACATACACACACACACACACACACAAAGACACACACTCACGTATAAAGACATGCAGATACACGCACAAGCACAAACGTACACGGACACCCGTGCAAACACACATACACACAAGCACGCATATACATACACACACAGAAGCGCATACACAAGCACGCAGATACAAATACAAACGCAAAGTCAAACACACGTACACACACACACACACACACATATATACATACACACGTAAGCACACATATACACATGTACATGTATGCACATAAAGATATCCATAGACACACTCGTAACGCCGTATCACACACCCACATAAATAACACAAACGCACATATGTATATTCATATACAAGCACATATACACACTAACACGCGCGCACACACGCACTTAAACCCGTTACACACACACACACACACACACACACACACACATAAATGCACTATCTTACATACGCATTGCTATAATACAAACACATTAATAACATAATAAACATTGACGCACAGATGCATTTGCCACACACACACACACACACACATACATACATAAATACATACTCACTCACACATAAATCCACAATTTTACACACATTTCACCATAATACAAACACACTAATAAACCTTGACACAGATCCATTTGACACACACACACACACTCACACACACATATACACATGCACACGCACACACACACATACATACACACTCACCCCTAAACGCACTATCTCACGCACACACTGCTAGCATACAAACACATTAATATACATTGACACACACATCCATTTCACACACACATATACACATGCACACGCACACAC